>NC_080754.1:52920646-53225124 GCF_020826845.1 Diceros bicornis minor
AAGTGATCTGAAAGCCCTCCTGACAAGCGCATTCATAGCCTCCTGAATAGTTGATGCAGAGCTGGGCACAGCAGGCTTCTCCACTTTCACATGCATCAAGGTCTGAAGGCGAAAAGGACGTTTCTGTTGTTTAAGAGATAGGAATTTAACCAACCTACAGAAGTGCTGATAAGTCTCATTTCTAAATTAAAACTGTTTTATTAATCATTTTCTATTTCCCAGGCTACATCGTACAGACAGCGAAGAAACTATAACACAAAAAGAATGAGGCCCACATTTGGTTTTGTGTTTCTTGTATGCTTCTTTTATGCTTGTTATTTATTTTTAAAGTATGTAAATAATCTCCAAATGCATTTTTAAACACAGGAAAAGAGATCTCTGCTATTTTTCCAGTTTAAACAGCAATCTCACTGAACAAACAGAGAACTTGAAGAACAAAAAAAAAACAGCTTGAGAAGAAGAGCCAAAGAATTCCATTTAGTGAACATTTGCTAGCTGCAAAGATGAGGCAGTCTTAGACTCCATAATGTGTTTGTTCTTCTAGAACATGGATGAAAGATTGTTCCCAATCAAAAGGAAATCACACGTCTGGGAAGAGAAGCAGTAACTGCAATTCAGAGAGAGGGAAGACAGTCATTTTAAATATTATGTTTTAAATTACAGAATATTTCAGAGAATTTGCTTGAGCTTTTCAATGACGCTTTGACTGGGATGAGCAGTGTCTGGGAGTTGTTATTACAGTTGGTGACACCATTACCCTGGCATGTCTTGTCAGATGAGCAGCTTTCTAAATGATGATCTTTAAGTCTCCTTCAGCACTATTATTCTAGAATTCTACAAACCTGAATGTTTCTTCCTAAGACATAATTGCCCTGGGGAAAATAACAATGCACCAGAAGACGTCAAATTGAAACCCTTCAGCCAAAGAATAGCCTATTTGGCCTGAGTTTTGAGGTGATGGCTTCTAACATAATTGGCTAAGAAGTAGCAACAGACTTTTCACCCACTATTTCCTTAGGCTAGACACCTGGGAATTGTGTGGGCAGAGTTTTCGGGGATAGGTCCTTGGTTCCATTCAACCTCTCCTGTTTGTTGAGCTGTTAGGTTGGGTGGACTGTCAAGGCTGAGTTTACAAAATTCCATTCTTCCACACCTACATGAGCAGCCACAGATGTAAAAGGTCACTGTCTCAATTAACCTTGGAAAGGGTACAAATGTAAGGAAACGCAGACAAGAGAAAGAAGGAAAGAAAATGCAATCAATCACCCAAGGTGCAGGGTCACCAGAAAATATCTAAATGAAGGTCATTTGGACACAAAACATTCTTTCTCCTGCAAAATGTCACAAGCAGTGCCACTCGCAAAATTTTAGATTATATTTTTCCTTTCTTATATTAAGCCTTTCTTTGTCCTTTGGATTAAATAGCATGAGTATAGAAGACAAAAAAAAAAAACAACTTCAAAAATTCAGTTCCATTTCATCTAAAACATTATCCTTTATGTTTTTTTAAAATTTATTTCAAGATTTTTTAAAGTCTTCTCAGATACCACCAGCGCCTCCAAACATCCATGTCTCAGGATTCCTTGTTCTCAACTAGCAAGGAGCACAATTGCATCACACAATTGGAAAATGAGTTCCTCAGTCTATCATTTTATGATCCATTTTGGATTCTTCTGCTATTACATTCTTCTGGGACTATTTCTAGCTTATCTCATGTGTACCATGCTCAGCCTGGAACTCATCTGAAACCCATCCTTCCTATATCATAGGCCTTTCTTAAAATGCTCTGTCCCTTCAACCCTCACATCATCTGTTTCCTAAATTTCTTGATTTCTTTTTGGATCTTATTTGGTGATATCTTTGCTTGCATATTTTTCCCTTTTAATTTTCCTCCTCTCTGATGATCAGATTTTTCCCACATTGGTGAATATGCCAAATATTGCAACATTGTAGAGAAATTCACCTATACATAAAAGTTTAGCCTTAATCAAAAACAGAGCATCATTCACAGCCAGACCATATAATTACCCATTTCAGCCTGACTTCAGAAAAGCATTAAAAGTAAATCTTGAAAAAACTTGATCTTCTGTATATGTCCTCCATTCATAATCACTCAATAAAGCTCCAAAGGTTAGTAATAAAAATATTTTCTAATAACTACCAATTGTTAAATTTAGTGAACTTATTACTGGTCAGACACTTGTGTTTTGTATAGTTGTCTTTCAAATTGTGTTAACACATCTTTAGGTTTTAGCCCTAGTAAATTTTTGCATTTGGGCAAGACTGATTGAACATTTGCAGACTGGATGACTTATTTTCACATTTATTTGTATGTTCTCATATAAAAAATAAATTTGAGGGGCCAGCCCCGTGGCGCAAGCGGTTAAGTGCACACGCTCTGCTGCAGCAGCCCTGGGTTCACTGGTTCGGATCCCAGGTGCGCACCGATGAACCGCTTGGCAAGCCATGCTGTGGCGGCATCTCATATAAAGTGGAGGAAGATGGGCACGGATGTTAGTCCAGGGCCAGTCTTCCTCAGCAAAAAAAGGAGGTGGATTGGCAGATGTTAGCGCAGGGCTGATCTTCCTCACAAAATAAATAAATACATAAATAAATTTGATCCTAAAATAAGCTAAAAAGAAAATTCCTTAATTTCCTTCATGCACAAATGTTTTTACAAAGCATCCACAGCCTTACTCTGTTCTCAGGCAAATAAGCAAAGTATATATATATACACTCCAAACAAATCATTGCCTTTACTCTAGTGAATATTTGGTCTTTAGGAATGAGTGCTATTTATTGTTGGAAAATGAAATAAACTTGAGCCATATACAATATAACGTTGTCATGTTGACTGCTGAAATCTCATCAATATTCCATTTTCTATATTTTGACCCTGGCAGATGCTATCTTTTTCCAGTTATAAATAAGAACTTTACTGAATTGTACTTTTCAAAGAATAAGGAAAGACACCAAATTCTAAGCTACAAACAAAAGGTTTAGTAAAATTCCAGTTTCCCTTATCTAATAGTCAAAAGAGGACGATAGACAGGTAGGAAGTGAGGGAGGGAGGGAGGGAGGGAGGGAGAAAAGGAAAAAAGGAGGGAGGAAAGAAGGAAGGAAGCCCTTTATTTTTCCCAGAGGTACAAATGTTAGCAAGGTAGAAAAATATTTAAGCTTATTTTTCATTACATAACAAGAGGCAAGGAAAGCAATTGGATTCATTAAGTTAACCACTGTGGACTCTGAGAAAAATGCAGAAGGCAATACTGGATCAAGAAATACAAGTAATGACATTGTTTTGGTTAAATAATTTATAAACCTGGAATACTTCAAAATCTCTTGAAGTTCACTCTATCACATAATTGTGCCAAAATAAAAAATCCCAAATACTTAGACCTTTGAAATCCACTTCTTTTATGATACTCCCATTTGTCTCGAACCATATTGAATAGCATGAAATGGTCAGAGAGTTTTTTTTAATATTTATAATTTTTAAGAAAGGTGATATAAAGTATCACAAAAGAAAACAAGTTGTCATAATTCTCGAACGCTGGCAAATTGCTTTAGAAGCTTATGGGTGCTCTCAGAGCCAGAGCACATAGTAATATAGTTTGATGATCACTATCCCTATTTTCAGTAGATATCTCTTTTTTTCAGAAGCTCTAGATTAAACATTTTATTATGAAGCAAGGATGAGGTGGAATTTATTCTTCTCAAAGTCCCAAATGATATAAATTCTAACATGTTAGAAAAGTTATCCATTAAAAACTTTGAGCTGGGATTTCCAAAGAATGATACATTTTATAGAATTCTTTTGGAATTGCCATACCAAAGATGAATATGCAACCAAATCATCACGAAGTTGAAAACCAATGCACATGATTTAGTTTCTGCTTGAGGCAGAGAGAAGTAGAGTGGTTGGTAGCATTTGTTGTTTGAATTACAAATTACGTTAAATGGTTAGATAAGCCTTGGAATCTTTTCCTGAAATAAAACTGTGAAGTCCATATATTTTGTTAAAATGTTTTAAATCTCCTTTAACTTCAAAGTAAATATCTAAACATAATGATGTCTTCTGCCAAGTAATCTTTCTTATATGTATCCAGTAGCAAGAGACACTGTTCACTTTACTTCTTGCATTCTGAGAGATGTGGCCCACATTACAGCAATAAGTGTTAGAGAGGAAAGGGCTATATGAATCCAGAGCAACTTCTGAAGCAAGATGGCATTCAGCGTACATTACCTATGCATGTTTTCTCATCTGAATCAAGCTGGTATCCATGGTTACAGGAACAACGGGGCCCACCAAGTACATGTTCACAGGTTCACAGTGATGGGAACAACCACCATTGTTCCTTTCACAGCTATTGACAATTTCCAATTCAATCCCTTTCCAAAACAAGCAAAAGAGGGTTATTAGCATAACAACAGAGAAACCTGAACATATGTCAACAATGGGTACACTCTGTTGGGAGGATGACTAACTTTATTGGAAATTTATCAACACTCTACACGTACAAAAGTAAAAGTCTAAGGGCTATTAAGTATTGTAAATGTCTATACTATATCAGAATACTGATAAACCTAGAAATAATGTTAAATTGATGAAGTGATGCAGAAAGGTAATGAGTCTACCAGAGGCCATTAAACACTTTTCTTAAAGGACATTTACTTCTGGAAATTCTCAGTATTTTCAGCATATAAAAAATATGTGTATTGAATCAATGATCAGAAAGCAAATAGGTTGTTTGCCAGTTGACATTTCCATTCTCAAGCTAATGATATGTTATTATTTGTCCTTTTTAGAGGCTCTGAGTACATGAAAATATGGTAAAAACAGCCTTGGAACCAAAGTATGAACATGAAGCCAATGAATTAGCTGATCATACGTAACTAGTATCATGTTGGTGTGCTAATCAGCTTTGATGTATATGAGAGTCACTTATTATATAAACATACTATTACTTTGAAAACCAATTTGCCGATCCTGGTACATGCTACTAATTTGGGGCATTTTGGGGGACATCAGCCTCAGCATATGGATGCCAATTATCCTGAGCACACAGGCATTATAGTCAATCATTGTCTAAGTAGGAAATGAGAAATAAAAGAATGCTTTGAATCAGTGTTAAAAACATGGAATTCTGATACTGTGCTATTTTCACCATTGGCTTACGTTGTTCTTCATTTGTGTTGCTTGGACAAATCTCTTCCTAATGAGTGTCTACATTGGTTCATTTCCTTCCATTCTTAACTTCTGAATCCTTTGGAAGAAGAAAGATGGGAAAGAACAGGACAAGGGATTGTGGTATGCCATGAAAACCTATATCACCATTCAAACTGCCTAGGTGTCTCCTACAGTTCCTACAGGTTACAGTACAGAAACCACCCTTCCTGATCTGAGCCTCCAGTCTACAGTAGGCAGCAGCCCTATGTGCTCCAGAGCACCCAGTGCACACCCCCGTCTTTGTGTTCATCCCTCTGTACCATCATCATCCTGTATTACCCAGCTCATAACAGGTGTTCAAAAATAGGTTTTGAATGACTGAATAAACAAAAGAAGGATTATGCTAATCAATTTATTGTTAAAAATAAGAACCCCTTTGGGTTTAGAAACGTCTAGTTTAGGAGTGAACAAAATTAAAAAGCTAAAGGAAATAGTGAAATAATGAAGGGAACTCATATTTTTCACAATATGTTAAAAAATACTCTTTAGGGAGACATATTTCAAATTTTGGCTCCTATTCTTGTTATTTTTCTGTGATCAATGCAGCTCTAAGACTGCTGGTGGTAATTTACTTTTAAAACAAAGGGCATTATTGTAACCTCATTAAAAAACATATGGGACTAAAACAAGTGCATACTCAGATCTGTAACTGTCCACTAGGAGTAAGCTGAGATTTTGCATACTTGATACAGATGATAATGTTTAACCATCGTACTTAAAAAAATATTATACTTTAAAAAAACTTTAAAAAACAATCCTGTAGTTTCCCATAGGTAGCAAATAATCATTATTTACTTGATATACTAAATATGTGTGGAATTTAAGTTCAACTATATACTGCTTGGTAAGTTGGGGGGAATCTTATGTAACAATGCTAGACCTGGAATTTTTCCAATTTCCAATCAGAAGATAGTGATAGTTCATTCATAGCACACTGTGAGGATTTGATGTTTATGCTATACAATGTTTTGAGAGCCTCTGAGAAGAAATTATATAAATATAAAACATTATTTTTCTAGGAAAAATTTAAAACAATATTTTCCTAAAATATACTGGTTAAATGAAGGACACATAATGCATTGTTAAACATTACCATGCTCTGAAAGCATTTACTCCACCTACAGGTTTTGAAACAACTCAAAATACCAGTTTTCACCAAGTTTTGTATGTCAGTTAGTAAATATTGAGGTCTTGTGAAAGCTGCACAAAGAACTTAGCCAAATATTCACATAAGGGAAATAAATGTGAAAACACACTTCCACCAAATGTATTCAACTCTAGGGCAAATTGCTTTCCCAAGTAAATTCTACAGAAAGCCTGTACATCATAACTCATTAGCAATAATGGCCCCCTCTTTCATAACTGAGAATGCACCAGTCAGATTACAAGAGATTTTATTTCAGACATTTGTAAAATGTACTCATCTCCTAAACCTCTGGCCACGTTAAAAAGCCAAAATATTAATAAGAAAGAAAAACCCATCCACATTTCTCTCTGCCTGAAAGCATTCCTCAGGGCATTGAGAGACTCACTTCAGAAGAACTTGTATGCTAATTAGTAGTTAATTCTTCTCTCTCATCTTATTTAGTTTGCTCTTTAAAAGACAAATATCACAGTAGCAATACCGCACTGTCTTTAAGCAGTAGAAATATACCAACAGACCTTAAGGCTACACTGGCAACCCAAGCATTAAAGAAATGTAAATTGTTATGCAGTGGAGGAAAATGAAGAATTTAGTGACCCTAAGAATGTCTCTTCATGAGACAGCTTAGGTAAGAACACAAAATTATTTATTTTATGTACCACTATCTTTATTCTCCTTCCTTGATTAAAACTGATAAAGAGACATAACAATGCATACAAATACATGATGAAGTTGAAAGGATAGTACATTCGGAGTCTAAAGACCCTAGTTCAAATCCCAGTTCTGTCACTTACTAATTTTGTATTACTGGATTTTTGGCTTCCACACAGAAGGGATGGGTTACTAAGATATGGAGAAGTGGGAAGAGCATCTTTGGAACTGAGACTGCAAATCAGTAGTTCTGCTTTGGGCCTGTCAAGTTTTTAATGCCCATTGGTCAAGCAAGTGGACATGTTGAGTACATAGTTTGATATATTCACACATAGTTAAAGGAAGAACGGAAGTGGATTTCTGTTCTGTCAGATTTCAATCTGACATTGACAGAGGGGCCAGGGATGGAGAAAAAAACAGGAAAGTGTGAAAACATGGAAGAGAAGAAAATGTTTCAAGAAGGAGACAGGGATTAGTCAACTGTGTTGAAAGCTGCTTAGAGGTCAAGTAGGATAAAACCAGAGAAGTTAACATGCAGTCAGGCAACATGGAGGTCATGGGTGACCATGGAGGGGTAGAGATGGAAATCTGATTAGTCTGGGGTGATGAGACAATGCAAGAGGAGGAGGAGAAGACATCAACTAAGTTATAAAAATTTGCTGTGAAGGGGATCAGATTGAAGCTCTAGTGGGATGTGGGCTCATGGGAGGGTACTTCAAAGATAGGAAACTCTGGGGCCAGCCCCGTGGCTTAGTGGTTAAGTGCGCATGCTCTGCTACTGGCAGCCCAGGTTCGGAACCCCAGGAGCGCACTGACGCACGCCATGCTGAGGGGGCATCCCACATACAGCAACCAGAAGGATGTGCAACTATGACATATAACTATCTACTGGGGCTTTGGGGAGAAAAAGGGAAAAAAAAGGAGGAGGATTGGCAATAGATGTTAGCTCAGGGCTGGTCTTCCTCAGCAAAATGAGGAGGATTGGCATGGATGTTAGCTCAGGGTTGATCTTCCTCACACACACACACACACACACACACACACACAAGATATTACTAAAAAAAAAAAAAAAGATAGGAGACTCTGGACCATATTGAAATGCTGATGAAAATAATCCATTAGATAATTATAATAGCAAAGATCTTGAGATAATGGGAGGGAATGGAATCCAAAGTACAATGGAAAAGACAGCCTTTGATAGCAGTAAGACCACTTCCTTCATATTAATAGGGGTGAAGCCTTTTCTATATGATTCCATGAGAGATTTCAGGTCAATTGCTAGCTTGAATGGTAGTTTGCATCCATATTATTGTGGATGTAAGGGACAAGGTAAGGATAAAGGCAAAAAGGGGGGTGATATAAAAATTTGCAAGACAAAGAGAAGGTGTTAAACATTCATTTTAATGAGGATGAAAGTGGACACATTCTGAGAGTATAGATTTGTCCAGCCATGCTGTTTAATCATTTGAGATTTATGGTCCTTAATTTTAAATAAAACCAGTTAACACAGTTGTGTTTTGAACATAAAAAAATTCACCTGCTAAGGTATAGATATGAAGTGGAGAAAGAAGAGAAGTCACTAAGAGAAAGGTAGGGTCTGAAGACGAAGAAGAAAAATAATTGTTGAAGCACTATGATCACATAAAAGGCAGAAATGGAGGAATTGGTTTAAGAAATAAGAAAAAAATTATTCTGTCATTCAAAAAAGGAGGGAAGAGGATGGGTAAGGATGGAAAATATTGAGGTAGAGAACATGGAACTTGAGGGACTTTGTATCAGAAGATTTTAAGCTCAGTAAAGTAGGAAGTGTGTTCATCTACAGATTAAGCAGTGGACCAGAAGGAAGACATGAGAGAAGGAAATAGCTGCAATTGCTATTAATAGCAACTAATAATTCAGCATATTAACATTTTAATATATTCATAACAAGGGATACATTAAATTGTATAACTGAACCTAGGTGAGGAAGAAGCTAAGGTTAGATGACATAGGGCATAATTTTTTGAAGAAAAGGAGTAGAGGAATGAGTCAGTGAAAGAGAATGCAAAGTCAGAAGGAGCTGCTTAAAGAGGGGTGATGGAAATGAATGGAAAATGGGGGTGGGAGGAGAAGGGCTGACACGGAAGATACTCTTTAGAGCATCCAATGTGTCAGAAAAATGTGTACCACAACCTAGAGCTGCTTCTTGTACTGCAGGTTCTTTCACCTCTGCTAGTTCCTTTTCCTTGAATTTTACATTGGAGTTACTGGTCTTCAATAAATATTGCATGGCAGAGGTGATGAAGGAAGACAGATTCTACGCAAAGGAGAGCCATGGAGAGCCACAAGTCAGAAGTTTTCAGATTTAATCCTTGCCATCTACACTGTGGATCATTATGCCAACCATTTTCTGTTAACTCCGGACCCCCGTTTCTTCAAATTAAAATGAGGGGGTTGGATGTCTAAGCTCCCACCCCCACTCTGCCCCAGTGGAAAACATTCTCAGGGGCTTCTGCTTTGGCAAGATATTCAGTGCTGTTCTTCTGTTCATTACTCTTGTAAAATGCCACATGTTTCCTGGGCTGTGATTGTTGCCACTTACTGTAACACTGTTTTCCATCAGCTCCCAGTTCAAAGCGAGGGTGGCAAGCACAAGTAAAAGATCCCACCGTGTTCACACAGCGATGGCCGCAGTGAGCAAGCCCTTCAGCACACTCGTTTATGTCTGCAGAAAGAGATACACAGCAGCTATGTCTTTGGAGCTCGAATTAAGATTTATCTGAAAACTGTAACAATGAACTAAAGCATCCCCTCACCCCACAAACCCCAACATCAAGTGTAACAGTAAAATACCACATAGGCTCCATATTTGCAAATAAACCGACTGCTAATGACATTAACTCCAGTCTTGGTCTTATGCTCTCAAACACTTCTATCTATTAGAACCTACTAGTATCTATTAATTGGTAGAGAGAGAAAACAAAAAATAGACTTTATCTGTCCCCTAATAATACAAGTAAAAGTCATTGCTATTTGTCTTTAGGAATATATATCACATTCTTAAAAAATGGTATCTTCCTGGTTTAAGGAGACTATGTATGGCCATAGACAGGGCAGATTTGGGGCCTTCCTACGAAGAAATCCACAGCACGTGTGGTATATATGATTGACACAGGGCAGTGCTACGTAAACACTGGTGCCCTCTCTCTCTCCTGACACAGATAGCCAAGGCTACTCAGTGTAACTTCATTTTGTGGCCCAAGTAGTCCCTGCTCCTTCCTTTAAATGGATAGATGTCACCATCATTTTCCCTACTAGAACTTCCTCCTTACATTGTCCTGCATGTCATCCCCACCAGGGAGCTTAAGAGAAATACTCATTCTTCTAAGGTATTTGTAAAACCCTAAGGAGGCAGTAATACTGGGGATAGACTTTCTAGAAATAATGCATCAGATATTAAAATAAAACTTTGAAAGATTAGACGAAGATAGATATAGATACATGTATACATCTGTCAATTTTCCACAAATATTTAAAAAGACCTTATTCTGTGCCAGGTTCTGGGCTAGGCAGGAGCTGTATAAACAGAGTGACCAAAGCAGAAATGTTCTCTGTCAGAAAAGTATGCTAACAAAAGCCACAGAAAATTTTATCTTAGTTGACTTAAAGAAAAAAAAACTAACAACACTAATTTTTATATCTAATTCTTTTTCAATTTCTCAAAGTGTTTATCAGTCCCCTAAGTCAGGAAACATTTTGGTATTTTCATAATTAATCCAAATAAACTGTTTCTCATTTCATGAAAATGTCATGATAAAAATGAAGGATTTTGTGATTTCTCAGAAGTTATTAAAATAAAGACTGCCCCAGAGGAATGACTTCATTTATCAGTTCTGGTCATGCAGTAATTTATCACTTTCATTTTTGAATTGAAGTGTGTCTGTTTTGCTATTTCTAGGAAATAGAAATATGTAACCTTGTATTTACAGAGTTTCTTTCTTTTTGGTTTTAATTATTCCTAACTTCTGAGAACACTCATTTGCACATACTTGCTTTTCAAAGGTTTTCCCCACTTTCTGCAGCCTACAATAAAAAACTCCCTACAATTAAAAAAAAAAAAGGTTTTGAAATATTAATTCTGGAATTCACCTCAGAATGAGAAACAGAAAACAAAAAGGCTAGATTCTGAAACTACACCAGACCATATTTTTTGCAACTAAAAATTTCACTGAGTTTTTATAGTATCATAAAAATACCTTTCAGAATGATCAAATAAGAATATAAATGTTCCTTTTTAAGCATAAATGAAAACACCTTTCTCTTAGCTGTTCTGACTATTCAAAACGGAATTACCACAAAATTTCAATTACACAATTAAGCCATCAGCTTCAACTTCCTACCTCTACAGGCCTTTTTGTCTCCAGACAGCAGGTAGCCTGGGTGACAGGCACACCTGGCCACTCCATTCTCACTCTGACAGATGTGGGCACATCCATTCCCACCTGGGCGGGAGTCCATCTCTAAAAGCAATTAAGCAGTGCTAGTTTGCAATTCATTAACTTTAGAAACATACAGAGCGGAAGGGAGGAGAAAGACAAAGAGGGAACTGGGGCCACTGGGTTTTTCACATAGATCTTAAGGACTCCTGACAGTCCTTTCCCACTTTCAGGTGGAAGCAATTCAACAAAAGGTTTCCCATTTTGTGATCTGAACTCCAAAATCTGAACAAATCTCAACATGGATCAAGGTCAAAGAAGAATCATTTTAATTTCCCTCTTTCCAAAAGTATATCTGCTGTCCCAAGTTAAATAGAGTCAGCAGGAACTCCTCCATACACCTTTGCATTTTTTTCTTCTTCTCTCTCCACCTTTTCTTCTCCTTTCAGCATCAGAATCATCCTTAGATAAACCCTTTTACCTCCTCTAGATCTCCTCTGCCTTTAGATAAGCAACCACTTTGTGAGAAGAAGGCCGACTGAAGCTATCTGCATTGGAGATAAATAAAGAAGCTCAGATCCCACTGGAATTAGTCAGCTGGCCTCCTTCTCCCCATGGCTTGCTGCTGTCTAAATCAGTCTCAGTCATATTCTCTGCAAGCCCAAAGTAATGTGAAGCCACACATCCTATCAGGAGTACCCACCTCCACACAGAGCTCACTTGCTGAATTTAAGAGGTAAGTGATTCCAATCTGACTGTGAATCCAGCCTTGTCTATGTTACAGGCTGCTGGGGTGGCACTGCAGAATTTCTACTCCTGCCCCTCCCACTCCACCTTTTAAAAAAATAATGCACAGAATATAAAAAGCAAAATAATATATAAAGCTACTGTCCCTACATTCACCCAGTTTTACCCAACCACTACCATACATGAATGCTTTTGCTTTAATTAGTTTCTTATAAATCCTTCCAGAATTTCTTCATGAAAATATAAGTAATACAAATATCTATCTATCTAGCCATCACAGATACAATATACACAGTTCTGCTCTTTGCTTTTCTGGTAGGGAGAGACCGAGTTAAATTTGTACATCAGTTTGGAGGAATATTGCCATTTGAACAATATTAAGTTGTCTGATCCATGAACATGAGATGTCTTTCCATGTATTTTAGGTCTTTAATTTATTTCAATAATGTTTTATAGTTTTCAGTACATCATTTTTGCCCTTCTTTTGTTAAATTTGTTCCTATGGATTTTATCCTTTTTGATGCTACTGTAAATAGGATTGTTTCTTAATTTTACTTTCAGATTGTTCATTGCCAGTGTATAGAAATCCAACTGATTGTTATGTGTTGATCTTATATCCTGCAACTTTGTTGAATTTCTTTATTAGTTCTAATAGTTTGTTTAAGTAGATTTCTTAAGATTTTCTATACGCAAGATCCTGTCATCAGCAAATAGAGATATTTTACTTCATCCTTTCTAATCTGGATGCCTTTTACTTTATTTTCTTGCCTTTTTGCCCTGGCTAGAACTTCCAGTACCATGTTGAATAGAAGGGGCATGAACAGACATCCTTGTCTTCTTCTTGATCTTAGGGGGAAAGCTTTCAGTATTTCACTATTAAGCATAACATGTTAGCTGTATGTTGTCATAGGTTTCATTTTATCAGGAAGTTCTCTTCTATTTCTAGTTTTCTGAGTTCTTTTATCATGAAAGGGTGTTGGATTTTGTCAAGTTTTTTTTTTTTTCTGCATCTATTGCGATGATCATGTGAGTTTTGTCCTTTATCTTATTGATAATGGTGTATTACATTAATTCATTTTCAGGTGTTCAACCAACCTTGTTTTCCTGAGATAAGTCCTACTTGATCATAACATGTAATCCTTTTTATATGTTGTTGAATTTGGTTTCTTAGTATTTTGTTGAGGATTTTTACATGTATATTCACAACAGATATGGGTTTGTAGTTTTCTTTCTTGAGAAATTCTTATCTGGTTTTGGTATCAGGGTAATACTGGCCTCATGCAATAAGTTGGGAAATGTTCTCTCCTCTTCTATGTTTTGGAAGAATTTGTATTAATTCTTCTTTAAATGTCTGGCATAATTCACCATTGAAACCATCTGGGTCTGAGTTTTTCTTTACGGGAAGTTTTAAAATTACTAATTCTATCTCTTTACTTATTATATGTTTAACCAGATTTTCTTTTTTCCTCAGAAGTCAGTTTCAGTAGTTATTGTCATTCTAGGAATTTGTTCATTTCACATAAGTTATATAATTTGTTGTGATACAGTTGTTCATAGTATTATCTTATTCTCTTTCCTATTTCCTTAGGGTCAGTAGTGATGTCCCCTCTTTCATTTGTGACTTTAGTAATTTGAATCATCTCTCTTTTTTCCTTTGTCAGTTTAGCTAAAGGTTTGTCAATTCTATTGATTTTTTCAAAGAACCAACTTTTGGTTTTATTAATTTTCTCTCTTGTTTTTCTATCTCTATTTTATTAATTTCTATGCTCATCTTTATTATTGCCTTCCTTCTTTTCTTGCCTTTCCCTGTCTTTTTTCTCCTTGTGTTCCTTCTGCTCAGTATCAGCTCTCTGAGAGACTTACATTCAAGCCTGCAGATTCAACCTGCCCCCTGATTTCACAAAAAATAAAATTTTCTGGACCTTTTTGGTTTTCTTTATTTTTTTCCTTTGTGTCTGTATGTTTTGTCACAGGTTAAGAGAAAGATGTTGACCTACATGGCCATGTTTATACCAGAAACTCAATTTCTTTAATCCATATACTCTACCACCAGCTCTCATGACAACGGGATAGGTAACTTCCTCTCAACTCTGAAAAGCGAGGGGTCAATTTCAACAGATGTAAGATAATAAAGTACAATATAATTATCTTTGATATGTTCTTCTCATTGATCACTATCTCTGGGAACCTCTTCTCTAAATTTACTTTAATCTCCTATTGCCCTAACGCCTTCCTGATACTCAAGGTTTCCAACTATGAAGGGTTAACCCTCCAGAAAATGGCCAGGTATAACCCGCCTTCAGCAAGTCCTAGTACTGTTAAAATTCCCTTCTGTTTTTGAGACTGATTTTAACTGTGAACTTAACCTATATGAATCGGTCCCGGAAGAACTGTAAAATAAAACTCCTCCAATGTAGCATTGGTTGTAAACTTGCAGCTTTTATTTTCAGCTGCAGAACATAGAAGGACATTTGAAAGAAGCATGTAGAACACATGTAATATTTTCAGCCAAGATTCTAATGCTTCTTTTGTGTAGAGATAAAGGGCAGTACCCTTTACATAGCAGCACTTAAATGAGGCCTGTTCAAACTTGGCTCATGACTCTGAAAGAGTAACCATGACTGGGTTTACTTTCCACCATAAACAACTAAAAGACTAGATAGAAATACATGAAACAACTGTTTGCAGATATTGAACAACAGGCAGCACAAGAGGTGGAACTCTGAGAGAAGAGAAACAAAGCTAAATTATTGCTCTGGGTTTTGCTAGAGGCAATTTCTGGATTACAGCACAAGAAAGAGAAACCAAACGAGAGCTCAATGATCTTGCTAAGTTGAAGAGACAAGTCAGAGTTCATAATTGTTGAGGAAACTAGAATTTTTGGAGTGCTAGAAAGGGGAGGGGAGGGAGTGTTAAACAGAGGAAAAACCTCCAGAAATCGATTTAATGATCCTCTTGAATCTTTGACTAAATGTTATTCCATATATGCATCGGGTAAATCTCCATGAGGCCAGGCGATGAACAATACACTGGAAAGCAGAATTAGGGCAGCTGTAAGCCATACAATTCCAGGAGCACACAGAGGGCCAGGAGTCAGTTCCTAGCAGCCAGAGTGGAGAAATGTCATTGAATACATGCGCACTCAGTAGAGGTCCCAGAAGGGCCAAGGCTCGGTAGCAGGGCTAATCTAACCCCAAAGTAAAATCTACTCTAGATTCACCCTAACAAAGCCTAAAAACAGTACTTGACAGTATTAAACTGATCTGTAAATAATTTAACATTGCATCCAGAAAAAAAGTACAGTACTTTTTAAAGGATAACAACAAAAGCTGGCACTCAATCATGTAAAATTCCATAATGTCCTGCATCCCATAAAAAATTAATAACCTGTGAAAAGGGTAAGAAAATGTGACCCATATCCAGGAGAAAATGCATTCAGTAAAAACAGATACAGAAATAATAGAGATCAGGAAATCAGCAGACAAGGACATTAAAACATCACTATAAATAAGCCCAATATGTCCAATGATTTAAAGGAAAACATGTATTTAATGAGAAGAAAAATAGAAGATATAAAAAACTACCAAAGGGAACTTCTAGAGCAGAAGAATAAAAGATCTGAAATTAAAATTTCACTAAATGGGATAAACAGCAGATTAGATAATTAGAAAATTATGGAACTTATTATGGAACTTAAAAACTTAACAGTATAAATTATCCAAAATGAAGAACAGAAAGAGAAAAAGGCCTAAACAATTTAAATAAGAATGTCTGGGTGACCAGTAGGGCAATATTAAGCACACAATATCAAGCAATTTGAATTTTAGAAGGAGATTCCCTAGTCAAAGGACCAGGAAAGAGGGAGCCTAGCAAGACAGAAATCTTTTAGAAAATAACTGCTCTGCTCTAGCCAAACACCATAGAAAAAAAATGTAGCCCCATCCCCATCCATGACACCAAAGATTGAGTGGAGAGCCTAGACTAACCCTCACCAGGCTGTAATGAGGTTTTTCTTTCCCTCCCCACTGGTGTCAGAGGAAGCTTATTAGAGAGTTAAGATTTTCACTACCACTCAATGATAATGAGGCCACCCAACCGTGGTGTCAAAAAAAAGCCATATGGGAACATTAAAAAGGCCCATCTACACTTCCTAGCCAAGTGGTATCAGTGGAGGCCTAGTGGAGAGCTAGAACTCACATCCCTGCACAAAAGTAATGAAGCATACATTTCTCAGGAGTCCTTAGAAGTCAGGTGGGAAACCTGGACTTCTACCCACATTGGGCAGTAACAAAGTGGTATCCCCCACTTTCCCCTTCCAGAGTAGTGTCAAAAAAACCCAACTAAAATAGAAGATTTAAATAAGATCCAGAGTCTTATAATACACAAAATGTCTAGGTTTCAATACAAAATCACTCATCATATTAAGAACCAGGAAGATCTCAAAATGATTTAAAAAGTCAATCAATAGATGCCAACACCAAGATGTTAGAGATGTTAGAATTATCTGACAAAGAATTTAAAGCAGCCATCACAAAAATGCTTCAATGAGCAATTACAAACATGCTTGAAACAAATAAAATAGGGCCTCAGCAAAGAAACAGAAGATATAAAGAAGAACCAAGTGGAAGTTTTAGAAGTGAAGAACACAGTAACTGAAATAAAATATAAATGGATGGGTTACAAAGTAGAATGGAGAGGACAGATGAAAGAATCAGTGGATGGAAGACAGAACAATAGAAATTACCCAACTGAACATCAGAGAGAAAACAGACTGAACAAGAAAAGAATAGAGCCTCAGAGACCCAAGGAACTATAATGAAAATATAACATTGTGTCAATGAAATCTTAGGGGATAGAAGAAAGGAGGTGGGCTGAAAATGTGTTCAAAGAAATAAGACTGGGCTGGCCCCATGGCATAGTGGTTAAGTGTGCACACTCTGCTACTGGTGGCCTGGGTTCAGATCCTGGGCGTGCACCGATGAGCTGCTTGTCAGGCCATGCTGTGGCGGCATCCAATGTAAAGTGGAGGAAGATGGGCACAGATGTTAGTCCAGGGCCAGTCTTCCTCAGCAAAAAGAGGAGGATTGGCATGGATGTTAGCTCAGGGCTGATCTTTCTCACAAAAAAAAAAAAAAAAAAGACTGAAAATTTCCCAAATTTGGCAAAAGACATAAATCTACAGGTCTAAGAAGCTGAATGAAGCCCAAGCAAATTAAACCCAAAGAAATTTGCACTAAGAGCCATCATGGTAAAACTTCTGAAAACTAAAGACAGAGGAAAAATCCTTAAAGCCACAAAAGAGAAATGACATCTTATCTATAGGGGAAAAATGTAAAATTATCGAAAATTTCTCATCAGAAATCATGGAAACCAGAGGAAGTAACAATATTTCTCAACCAATGAAAGAAAACAAGCCAGAATCCTATGTCCAGCAAAATTACGTTGTAGGAAGGAAGATGAAACCAAGACATTCTCAGGTAAAAGAAAACAAGAGAATTTATCTCCAGCTGATGACTCTAAAATAATGTTTAAAGGAAGTTCTCTAAGTAGAAAGGAAACAATAATATAAAAATGGAATTGTGGAACATCAGGAAGGAAGAAAGAACAAGAGCATCAGAAAGAAGAAAAGAGCAGGAATAAGAAAAAATATATAAATGCAATAAATTTTCCTTCCCCTCTGGAGTCTTCTAAATGATACATAATGGCTGAAGCAAAAATTATAACATTGTCTTATGTGGTTCTAAATGTACATAGAGGAAATAGTTAAAAAATTATATACAAATGGAGCAGAGTAAAGGAAAAGGAAATTAAGGTTTCTACACTTCACTTGAACCAGTAAAATGATGCCACCAGTAGATAAGTTATTTATACATAATGTGATACCTGGAGCAACCAGTAAAAAAGCTTATAAAAAGATATACTCAAAACTGTTATGAATAAAACAAAATGGAATTCTATAAAATGTTTAAGTAACCCACAAGAAGACAGGAAAAAGATATGAAAAAATAAAAAATAGAAATAACAAAAAGAAATGAAATAGCAGACAAGCTATAACATATCAATAATTACATTAACATATATGGCTTACCCAAATTTGAAGAGAGGATTAAAAAACATGACCCAATTGGATGCTGTTTACATGAGACTCACTCCAAATATAATGATATAGGCAGGTCAAAAGTAAAAGGATGAAAAAATATATATCATGCAAACATTAATCAAAAAAGCAGGAGTGGCTACATTAATATCAGATAAAGTAGAACATATTGCAAAGAAAATTACCAGAGATAGAAAGATACATTATATAATAATAAAAGGAATAATAAAAGATACAAGAAGACATAACAATCCTAAATGTACATGCACCAAACAACAGAAGTGAAAAATGTGAAAGCAAAAGCTGATAGAAATGAAGGAGAAAGAGACAAATGCCAAATTATACTTAGAGACTTCATCATCACTCTTTCACCAATTAATAATGGAACAACTAGACAGAAAACCATCAAGGACTTGGAGGAACTCAACAACACTGTCAACCTGTAGGATCTAGTTGATACTTATAAAACACTCCACTCAACAATAGCAGAATACACATTCTTGTCAAGTGCCCAAAGAACACATACCAAGATAGACTACATCCTGGGCTATAAAACAAACCTCAAAAATTTAAAAGAATTGAAATGAAACATAATGTGTTCTCTAACCACAATGGAATCAACTGCAAACACTAACAGATTATAGGAAAATGTCTAAACACATGGAACTGAACACTTCTTCTATATAATCCATGGGTCAAAGAGGAAGTCTCAAGGGAAAATATAAAACATTAAGCTAAATAAAAATGAAAATTTAACACCAAAAATTTGAGGACACAGCTAAAGCAGTGCTGAGTAAGAGAGAGATTTATAGCACTAAATACACTGAAAAAGAGTAAAGGCCTCAAATCAATAATCTGAATTTCCACCTCAAGAACCTAGAATAAAAAGAGTAAAATAAACCCAAAGCAAGTAGAATGAAGAAAATAATAAAGATAAGAACAGAAAGCAATGAAATTGAAAACAGAAAAACAAAATGAAGAGCTGGTTCTTAGATTAGATCAATAAATTTGACAATAAAAATATTGACAAGGAAAATAAGAGAGAAGACACAAATTACCAATATCAAGAATAAAATGGGATATTACTATAGATAATGATGACATCAAAAGTATAATAAGAAACTACTACAAACAACTCTGCACACATAAATTTGGCAACTTAGATGAAATGGGCTAATTCCTTAAAAGAAATACAAACAACCACAACTCATCTATATCAAATAGAAAATTTGTATAGCATTAAAACTATGAAAAAAATATTTCATAATTTAAACACTCCCCAAAGAGAAATCTCCAGGCCCAGATGTTTTCACTGAAGAATTCTACCAAATGTTTAAGGAAGAATTAACACCAATTCTAAAATTTCTTCCAGAAAATAGAAGAGGAAATATTTTCCAATACATTTTATGAGGCTAGTATTATCCTGATATCATAGCGAGGCAAAGACAATACCAAAGCAAGAAAAAAACAATACTATAGACCAATATCACTCATCAATAAAGATGCAAAAATCCTTTACAAAACATTAGCAAATAGAATCCAGCAATATATATATACAAAAATTATGCAAGAAGACCAACTAGGGTTTATTACAGCATACAAGGCAGGTTCAATATTCAAAAATCAATCAATGTAATTCTCCATATTTACAGAATAAAGAAGAAAATTCACATGATCAGATCAATCAATTAAGAAAATGCATTTGACATAATTTAACACACATTCATGATAAAAAGAAAAAGGGGGGCCGGCCCGGTGGCGCAAGCGGTTAAGTGCGCGTGCTCCGCTGCGGCGGCCCGGGGTTCGCTGGTTCGGATCCCGGGCGCGCACCGAAGTACTGCTTGGTAAGCCATGCTGTGGCGGCGTCCCATATAAAGTGGAGGAAAATGGGCACCGATGTTAGCCCAGGGCCGTCTTCCTCAGCAAAAAAAGAGGAGGATTGGCGGATGTTAGCTCAGGGCTGATCTCCTCACAAAAAAAAAAAAAAAAAAAAAAAGAAAAAGGGCCGGCCCCGTGGCTTAGCGGTTAAGTGCGCGCGCTCCGCTACTGGCGGCCTGGGTTTGGATCCCAGGCGCGCACCGACGCACTGCTTCTCCGGCCATGCTGAGGCCGTGTCCCACATACAGCAACTAGAAGGATGTGCAACTATGACATACAACTATCTACAGGGGCTTTGGGGAAAAAAAAAGGAGGAAGATTGGCAATAGATGTTAGCTCAGAGCCGGTCTTCCTCAGCAAAAAAAGAGGAGGATTAGCATGGATGTTAGCTCAGGGCTGATCTTCGTCACAAAAAGATAAAAAAAAAAGTAAGTCTTAAAAAAAAAAAAAAGAATCTCAGAAAATGAGAGCCGTGGGTACCGCCTCATCTTGATAAAGAGCATATTACAAGAAATCTACAACTAACACTATACTTAATGGTAAAAGATCAAATGCTTTTCCCCCAAGATTGAGAGCAAGGCATAGATGTTCACTCTCATTGCTGTATGCGACATAGCAGTAAAAGTTCTAGCCAGTGCAACTAGGCATGAAAAGGAAATAAAAAATATAGATCAGATAGGAAGAAATAAAACTGTTCCTATTTGCATTTGACATGATTGTCTGAAAAACACTAAGGAATCTACAAACTCCTAGAATGAAAAAGTGAGTTCAGCAAGTTAGCAGGATACAAGATAAATATACAAAAATCAATTATATTTATATATACAGTCATGCACTGCATAACAATGTGCAAGTCAACAACAAACCACATATATGACAGTGGTCCTATAAGATTAGTACCATACAACCCAGGTGTGTGAATCTAAAATTATCTCAAAAAAAATGTTTAATGAAAAAAAGAAAAGCAATATGAAAATAAAATGAACAGAGTTTCACCGACCAATGGGAAAATATATATATAAAAAAATATCATATAACTGGAATCTCAGAAAGAGAGAACAGTGAACAAAAAAAAGAAAAACTTTGAAGAAATAATGACTAAACATTTTTCAAATTTGATGAAAACTAAATCCACATGCCCAAGAGTCTCAATAAACCCAAGAATAAACACAGAAAAAACTGAGCCATGACACATCATGACCAAATTGATGAAAACCAGTGATAAAGAGAAAAATCTTAACAGAATCCAAAGGACAAAGAGAGGCTCATTACATACAAGAGAAGAAAAGATAAAAATGACGGCATATGTCTTGTCAGAAACCAAGCAAGAGAGAAGATAAGGGAATAACTTTAAAATGCTGAGGGAAAATAAAAACAAACCTAACAAAATAGAAGTACATATTCAACATGGATACAATATAAATGGAGAAGACATAAAGACATTTTCAGAAAAAAATAAGCTGAGAGCATTTATTCATCACCACAGATCTAAACTACAAATAATGTTGAAGGAAGTATTTTAGGTAGAAGGTAAATGACACCAGATAGAAATTTGAACATACGCAATGGAACAAAGAGAGCAAGGAATTGTGCATATATGAATAAAAGTAAAAGATAGTTTTCGTCATTAAAAAAATATATTTAATATGTATTTGTGTGGGTGAAAGCAAACATAACAATGTATTACGATGTTTGTCAATATGACGATAGTCCAAAGCAGTGGAACATAAAAAAATGGAAGTATATTGTTGTAAGTTTCTAACATTATACATAAAGCAGTAAATATCATTTTGAAGGTAGACTGTGATAAGTTAATGATGCATATTGTAACTCCTAGAGTAACAACTATTTTTAAGGAGGTATAACTAGTAAAGCAATATCAGATATAAAATAAAATATAAAAATTTTTAATTAACCAAAGAGAAGGCAGAAAAGAGGAAAAGGGAACAAAGAATAGATGAGACAAATAGAAAACAAATAGCATTCTCATAGATTTAAACCCATATAGAAAACTACACTAAATATAAATGATCTAACTACTCATATTAAAAGGTAGGGATTTTCAGACTTGAAAAAAAGTGAGATCCAAATATATACTATCTACAATAAACTCATTTTAATTATAAAAAATAAGACATATACTTTTTAAAAGGATATACTGTAATAGCACCAACCAAAAAACTGGAGTGGCTATATTACTTTCACACAAAGTAGATTAGTATGAAAGGGGCATTTCATACTAATAAAGGTATCAATTTCTCTAAAAAACACAAAACCATTCTAAATGTGTATGCACCTAATAACAGCTTCAAAAGACAAGGCATAAATCGATAACTGAAAGGAGAAGAAGACAAATCCATATATATAGTTAGAGATTTCAATATTCCTCTACCAATAATTGATAAGACAGGTGACAGAACAGTAATAGGTGTATAAGCATGACTTAAACAATTATCAAATAACTTAAATTAATTCACATTTATAACGACTTCAGTCAATAATTGCAGAATATATATTTTTTTCAAGTGCACATAGAATATTTAACAAGACAGACCATAGTCTGAGCCAAAAAACAAATCTCAATAAATGTAAAATGATTGCAGATATACAAAGTGTATTTTCTGTTCAAAATGAAATTAACTTATCATACAATATGACATCTGGAATTTACTCAAATATTTAGAAATTTAACAATGCAATTTCGTTATCCATGACTCAAAGAATAAACCCCAAGGGAATCAGAAAATATTTTTAAGTGAATGAGAATATTATCAATATGTGTAGGGGAAAACTGAAACAGTGCTTAGAGAAATGTATAGTTTAAGTGCTTATATCAGAAAAGAAGTAAAGTTTAAAGTTTAGAAACTAGAAAAAGAAGAGCAAATTAACACAGAATAAATAGGGGGAAAAATAAAGATGAGAGTGAAATCAGTGAAATAAAATAATAAACAATAGAGACAATCAATAAAATGAAAAGTTGGTTTTCTAAAAGGTCAATGAAATTGACAAGCCTCTAGCTAAAATGAGCAAGAATAAAGAAAGAACACAAATTAATAAGGAGATATTATGAATAGTGCTTGCAAACATATTTACAGTTTATATGAAATGGACGAATACTTTGAATGGTACAATATATTACAATGTATCAAATGCATTCAAGAAGTGATGGAAAACTTAAATAGCCTTACATAAATTTTAAAAATTGAATTAATAAATAAAACGTTTTTCTCAAGGAAAATGCTAGGCCAAGATGTCTTCACTGGTGAATTGCCTCAACCATTTAAGTAAGAAATTATACCAGTTGTATACAAACTTTTGCAGAAAATAGACAGGAGGAACTGCTTCTCAACTCACTTTATTAAGCCAGCATTACTCTGCACTAAAACTAGACAAATGTTACAAAAAAATAAAATTACAGAACAATACCCCTAATTAACATAGATGCAGAAATCCCACATAATCTCTTGACTGACAGTTTTGACAAGAGGGTAGAGCACCTGAAATCCTCATACATTGGATGGCAATATAAAGTTATATAACTCTGGAATACAATTTGGCAGTATTTTATAAGGTTAAATATGCACTTACCAACAACGTATGACACAACAATTCTACTCTTAGGCATTTACTTCGTAATAAAATATTATTCAGTAGTAAAAAGGAATATGCTACTAATACACAAAAACATAGATGAATTTCAAAAATGTTATTCTGAGTAAAAGAATGCAGACATAAATGATTACAAACTGAATTATTCCTTTTAAATGACACTCCAGAGAACACAAATCTAATCTATAGTACAGAAAGCAGATCATTGGTTGCTAGGATTAGGGATATAGTAATTGTCTAGGAAAGAGAACAAGGGAAACTTTCTGGGTGATAGAAATATTCACATCTTTATTGTGGTAATAGTTATATAGTGTATAGGTTTAAATGTGTAATATTAAAATTTTTATATTTTAT
The DNA here is from genome assembly GCF_020826845.1 of Diceros bicornis minor. Lineage (NCBI taxonomy): Eukaryota > Metazoa > Chordata > Mammalia > Perissodactyla > Rhinocerotidae > Diceros > Diceros bicornis. The sequence continues at coordinate 52,944,772 of NC_080754.1, forward strand.
TGAATGTAAATTATACCTTTCAAATGTTGAGTTAGGAAAAAGTTAAACAACAAAAAAGGAGGATTATTTTTGTTTGATTGGTTGTGGTTTATGTTAATGACAAATAAATTGATTTAACTACTCCATTCTTTCTATATGTCCCAACAGATTTTTAGCACCATTCATATCTTATTTATTCTTCTATTCTAAGCCATTCAAACATATTTGTTTAACACGTGAATGTTAATGTTTTAAAGAAGAGTGTGAATAATTGACACTCTTCTCACTTTCTTTTATAAGAAAGCAGTGGTTACAATTTCACTTATTTCCTGCTCTCCTTGCTGAGATAGTCATTCTCCTGACTACCTGATTGATTAAGACCTATTCTTTTTTCAAGACTCAATCCTAGGTACGACTTCCTCAATGAAATCTTTCCCAGTGATGTCAGCAACAGCTTTCATTACTGAAAGCAGCCAGCTTTTCTCAGTTGGAGTCTCTTACAATAGTAATTTGGGGGATGCTAGTAGACATCATGTGATAAAAGTTTCCAACCTGAAATAAGCTTGTGAATGAGGCAAAGCCATTCTCCACTGAATTTTTCAGAGCCTTTAATATGTTGAAATGCACTACAGTCATTCAAGAGATAACAAGGTATTTAAGTTTGCCACGCTTATTTGACTTTGACACTCTTTTTATTGTAAACCAATTCAGTAAGTTAATGTTTCATAGAACAAATATGAGAAACAATGGATGATGCCATACATTTAGTTCTTATAATCTGCCACCTCAAACTTGAAGAGATCAACAACAAAACATATTCTATATCTTTGAATAGATTACAATTCCTTGAAGGCAGGGACTCAATTCACATACCTTGATATCCCCACCTGTCTAGAATCTATATAGAAGGTGCTTTAAAAACTGTGGTTTGACAGAAAGAGGATATAGCTATAAGAAATTTGGTTTCAGATATTGGTTGTTAGTGTTACCTTGAATAACACTCGATAGATACACAGTGGTAGATTCTAGATGCACAGCAGTGAATAGGACCATGTTCCTGCCCTCATGCAGCATTCTTTCTGGTGGGTGAGATAGAAAGCGTATGAGTAAACTAATAAGAAAAATCATCACAGATTATTCTTAGTGCTGTGAAGGAAATAAACAAGATAATGTGAGAGACAGTAGCTTAGGAGGAGAGCCTAACTGGAAAAGAGAATTTGGGGTAGAGATCTTGAGACACTGAGGTAGAAAAGGCATACTGTACTCAAAGAACAATAAGGAAACCTCTTTGGCTGCATATGTAAGACATTGTGGTCCATGGTAAGGATTTTAGAATTTATTTTACATTCAATGGTAAGCCATTGGAGATTTTAAATGGAGCAGTCGTTAGGGTCAAAAGTAAAATTCCGAGGTCTCCTGATTCTTGGTTCAATAATCCTTTTCTCTTTATTAAAGATTATTAAAATACATGTATTTCATTAAGAAAATGCTTCATTTCAAAATGCTAGTCCTAAAGCTACATAGGATAAAATCTTTCACTGACTGCAATCTTAAATCCCTTAGTATCTTGCATGTTTATACACAGTTAACGCATTTCAAATTCAAAAGAAATTGCTGTTTCTTTTTCACTTCCTGTGTAACTTGGAAGACATAAATAAGAAGGTAATTTAGATGGATGAGTTGGCATGGATTTCACTAAATACATTTGTTTAACAGCAGTTTAAAATAATACATTGCAATTTATCTTGAACAGCTCAAACTCTGGCTGGAAATCATTTTAAGGACTTGATTATTAGTAACAATTTTGGGGGATGCTTAAGTAAAAAAACAAAACAAAACTATTTTATGTATTTCCAATACAATTTAAAACTTTACTTAGATTTTTAACAAATATGAGATAAAAAATATGATTTAAAAATTCAGAACTTGGCTATGATTATAATACTTATCCCAGATGAGTCTTTGTCATATATTTCTACTTTCCAAAGGATGTATTGGATAAACAGCTTCTTGATTTACTTGTAAAATTAAACATACACCTACCTTGCAAACTATATGAGCCAATTTACATCTCAATTTTTAAGAAAAACCTCTTTTAGAATCTGTACAAATGTACATTGAGGCAGCTAAATTTTATTTATTTTTTGAAGATTGGCCCTGTGCTAACATCTGTTGCCAATCTCCCTCTTTTTTCTTTTTTCTCCCCAAATCCCCAGTACATAGTTGTGTATTATAGTTGTAGAGCTGTAGTTCTTCTATATGGGATGCCGCCTCAGCCTGGCTAGACGAGCGTTAAGTAGGTCCGCGCCCAGGATCCAAACCAGCGAACCCCATGCCACCGAAGCAGAACGCGTGCGAACTTAACCACTATGCCACCGGGCTGGCCCCTAAATGTTATTTTATTATAATCAGTGACACAAATGTCAAGCTTAAGCCCAGAATATTTTCTCCCCTAAAGACGCTCTATTACATTTCCCCAGGTTTTCCAGTGACCAGTCTTTTGACGGTTAAAGACAGAGGATTAAAGATGCCACGGAAAGGATCTGGCTACTTTTTGGTCTTATTGTGACTATTTCCCAACACATTCATGTAACACTTACTCAAAAACATATGCTGCAAACCTCCATGTACACTCCCACAGGCCCCAGAGCATTTGCTAAAGGTATTCACTAGTCAGAGTCCCTTGATTTCATCTCTAGATTCTCACTTCTTGACTTTCAAAGATGCTTGAAAGCCAGCAATTTTACTCATAAGGTTGAAATATGCATGTTTAACAAAGCACCTATGAGGCTAAACAATGCACATCTTCATATACAAGGGTATAGAGGCATTTTACCAGGGAACATGTTCTGGTCCAAGAAATATGTTCCTAATAAAATTACTTGAATATACGGCAATAAAAATATCCACTCTACAATCCCAATAGCTTCCTTAATGGTTGATATTTGAAGTATCATGGGCTCTCTATTTGTGCAGTAATCCTATAATGTAGAGGTTGTCTGGGATCTTGGCATTTCTTTTCTGTGGACCAATTCCTACTCTTCTTTCAAAATTGAACATAGGTGTCATCTCCTCTTAAAAGCTTTCTCTGAATCCCTTTAGGTTGGCTTAGGTGGATCCACTGGTGTTCTTGTAACATACTATGCACATTACCATCGTGCTGCTACGCTCTTTATTTATGCACTTCTCTCCCCCACTCAACCCCAAGCTTCTTGAAGGCAGGGATCTTTGATTTTTGTATCAAAGATCTCTTCATTTCCAACCCCAGTGCCTGATATATAATAGGAACTTGAAAATGTCCCTTGCATGAAGAAAATGAATGACAAAGCAATATGTGAGAGGATGGTGAGGAAGATAAGCAGATTTTCTATCTGGTGAAATACCAAATGACTATCTCAAGCCTGAAAGAAAAATCCAAATCAAAGCAAAAATGAGATAAAACAATCATTTGGTACGTACTCTTTAAAAAGAGACAGAAAACCCCCCAAACCTTTAGATTTTCTTTTCAAGTTTTGCTCATTACCAATATTATTCATTTCATACACTCTCCATATCTGTTCAAGTCCCTCAGAGAATCAAGACTTATTTCTAGCACAGCATTATGGATCCCTTTCATCTAGTCCTAGATAAAATGCAAGAAATCTATTTAGTTCATGGAGAGAAGTGCGGCTGCCTTTGGAGCTTCCACATGCTTAATGAACTGCATGTTCACTTGAAAGGCCAATCCAAATCAACTAGAATTAGGGCCATTGTGAGGCTTACAAGGGCGCTCAGACATGAAATGCTCACTAAGAATCTAACTGAGATTCATAATTGACAGCAGCTTGGTTTATGGGACAGTAAGATTGTATTCATCATAGTACAATATAAGACTTTGTATTGACGGAACGGAGCAACTAGCCACATCCTCCTATGCTGCTCTAGTTTAGTCTAGCTGTCAATTTGGCAGTTCCTGGGTTGCAAATGGTGGACACTGTTGCTTAACATTCATGTCTGGTTCACATCCTAGCAGGGGCAGTTCACCATCTACAATGACGTTTCCTAACTGCAGTCCAGCCCAGCTGGAGAGCCAATATCCAACACAATCGCAGCCAGCTCTGACAAGAGGTCTGGTAGTCACATGCCACATTCTCTGAGGTACGGGGAGACTATCTGCTTTATGAAGCATTAATAGATGCAATGAGAAAACCAATGGACAGGAAATAAACGTTTTTTTAAAGTTAAGTATGTGAAAAAAATTCTATTCCTCAGAATTACTATAATAATTTTTGTGTAGAATCTTCACGTTGACATTTAACATGTTAAACTTTCAAAAGGGCACAGGGAAAAGATCAGAGACATGAATTTGTAGCCTGATTCTGCCAAGCCACTAGCTCTGTGACCTTGTAACAATCACTTGATTTCTAAGAGCCTCAATGTGCAAAACAAGCATAATAACTATTTCATGGGATTGTTGTGACTATTAAGTGAAATAATTTTTGTAAAGCAACTAACACAGCATCTGTAATATTGTATAATATGTCTAACTTAATAAATGTTAGACATTATTAGTGTAAACATAGTAAAGAAAGAAACTGAAATGGACAAAAGAATAATAAGCTAGCATCAGAAAGAGAAATTTTAGAATTTAAGATGTTTGAAGTAAAACAACTGTGAGTGGTCTGAAAATCCAGAGTGTATTTAGGCTTGTGGAGAACTAAACCTGACTGGAGTTGAGGAAATAAAAAATCCTTATGTAGGGAGTTAAAAGAATCAAGACAAATACTAAAGTCAGCAAAGATTTACTAAATTCTATGATGTGTAAGATACTGGGAGAGAAAGATAAATAAGGTATTCCCACTGCCTTCAAGGAGCTTACACTATGTGGGGAGATGAACAAGTATATACGAGAAAAGATGTTGAAAGAGAAAATCAAGTATCAGAAAAAGAACCAGAACCAGGAAAGAATAGAGTCTCAAAATCTGAAGAAAGAGACTTTCAAGAAGAAAGTCAAGGGCAAACTAAGTCAACTGCTGAGGGGTTGAGAGTAAACAAAAAGAGCTAGTATTTTATGAGTGTTTCTCTTGTGTTCAGCATAGTCTCATGCACTTCTCACATATTTGTTCAATACATCATTCAAGTAAGATAAGGAAACTATGTATTGGATGATGGCAGGGAACAAGGAGATGAATCGGGAAGAGGTAATAACTCTGAGCTACATTTGGAAATCTTTAACAAATAATAATTATTATAACTCTGGATAAATAATTAATAGGTTATGAATAATATTTATATAGTGCTTAATGTGTTCAGGCACTGTTGTAAATATTTACATGCATCATTCATTTAATCTTCACAACAATGCAATGAGGTAGATACAATTTAAACATACACTTTACATATAAGGAAACTGAGGCATAAAATGTATTTAAGGTCCCCAAACTAAAACGTGACAGAAGTGTGATTTGTGGAAAAAGAAGCCTTTAAACTCAGGAGGCTTGATTCAGAACCTGTTCCTTAATTCCTTCACCACAATGGAGAAGAAGAGGCCTGGGCTCTCTCAGGATAGCTATAGAGATGGGATCCTTAGAAAGACAGATTATAAAGGCTAGGGTACTCAGATGTTGAGAGCTTCAGAAGATAAGTAATAAAGAGAATTAAAGTCAGACAACAATGATGAATAAAGAAGACAGAAAAACTGAAGGGGAAATAGGACTTTCATTCCTGGGAGATGGGAGAAATGGCATTGAAGAAAAATTTGAGGGTGTACAGGAACTGATTCCTCAAACTCAGTAAGCAAGCATTAAGAGCCAGCCAGGTGAGGCCCCAGGAAGATACAGTATATGCACTGGATAAAGCATATGTGGTTTGAGCATAGGATTTGGTGTCACTGATAACTCTGAATTCCAGTCCTCACTCTCAAGAAACAGCTTCATAACCATGCAGCTGAAAATGTATTCCTCTCTGCTTTAGGGTTCTAGCAAATTTTGCGGGTCAGGCAAATTACTAAGCTCTTTAAATCCATTACATATTTAATCTTCATTCACAACCTCATAACATACATACAATTATTACGCCCAAATCACAGAAGAGGAAATACCAATGAGTTTAAATAATTGCCCATCATCACAGTGAACGAGGGAGCTGGGACTCCAACCCAGATCTATCTGATCCCATAGTCCTTTATATCACCAGGTCATACTGCCTCTCTAATAACCCAGCATTACCAATGAAAAAAAATAGGTTTGAGAATTTTGAACCCAATCCACAACTATGGTGCATAAATATAGGAAGGCAAGAGGTTGAGAACAATGGCAGCACTGGCAGTTGGGAATCAGTTACTTGAAACTGAGTATGTGTGTAGCACCAACCCCAAGGACCCAGCTGGAGTGCTGGCTGGGAAAACCTATTTCCAGTGTTGTGAGCAATTTTTTTTTAACAGGGGCACTTGCTGGGTGGGTTGTTGAGGTAAGGGATGTGCAAGAGTAATTTGGAGAAAATTCATTAACATTGCATCATTGCAGAAGCGAGAAAAACAATGAAAGTGAATTTTCATTGCTTAGCCCTTCCTAAATGTGGAAATTATTTCATAAGAGCTTTCCTTTTAATGGTGCAGGAGGAATGCTGGAGTACTGGTTCACAGCTTGGGATACTAGATTTTTCAAGGAAAGTCAAATTTTCAAGTATATATACAGATGCCAGATCTTTTATTTTAATTTTTGGTTTGGAAAATGTTAAAGTACAAAAAGCTCAAATCATTTCCAAAGCGCTACTGTAGCTTAATATCTGCCATCAATAATTTCCATGTATAAAGGCATTTCCAGACATACCAATATTGAAAACAGGCGCACTAGGAAATTCTATTAAAGCAATGGTAGATACAATTCCTTGATGTATTTGCAAAAGGTACAAGAGGTCAATGAAGACCATTTGACCTTAATCCTCCAATATGTCATTTATTCAGCTTCTAGATGATCTCTGTAATTATCAAAGGATTCAGGTGACCATTTCCTTGGGTCAAATATCACAAAAATAGGAAACAGGACATTTTCCAGATCTGGACTAATCAGTCGTCAAGCCCTTACTGAGAACTCATTACTGCATATGCAAGGCACCTGCATCTTAAAGATTTGGTCAAATTTGAATTCATATCAATCACATTTTGGACTTCCAAAATATTTCATAACTCTAAGGTCAGAACAGGATTATTAGGTTTGTTTCCCACAAAATACACAGTGGTGATGTGATTTGCTAGAAATCAAAAAAGGATTTGAATTTAATGTTCTACTGCTTCCAGTTTTCAGTCTATGTCTGTTAGGCTGAGCTGCCTTAAGACTTAAGTTTGCATAAAAATTTGACGTCATACATTGTGCAAGTAACCTTCGGACCCTAATAATTTTAATCACTGGAATTTATCTTAAGGAAATTATCATGTATGGGAGCAAAGATTTATCTATAAGACTATTTATTGTAATTCTCTTTAAAATAATTAAAAAGTACAATCTAAGTATCCAACATCAGGAAACTGGAATAGTGCAATTATAAAAACAATGATGTGCAATGCCTTATACAGTTAGCTTTAAAAATCTTGGGTTCCAGACTTTTAGTCCCTGGGTTCAAATCCTGGTTCTGCCATTTCCATGCTATAAAATTTTGGGACTTGACCCAACCTCTACTGTGCTCCATTTCCTGTCTTATAGAATGGGGATGGTAACCATGCCTACTTTATATGGTTGCCGTGTGAATTTAAATGAGACAATGCACATCAATTTACATTTCAGTGGTGACTGACATAAAGGTAATTCTAAATAAAATAAGCTATTATTATAGTACAGTAATTAAAAATCATATATTAAAACTTAGTTTGACATTAAATAATCTTTTAAAATATTTTAATCAAGCAACTTGTATAATAGAAGGTACAGTATAATTTTATTTCATAAAAGAGGGTTTATTTATGCAAACACAATACTTGACAAGATATACACCAATATGTTAAAAATTGTTCCATCTATATGATGGTATGGGTGGTTCCTATTATTTTTCTTTTGTATTATTTTATTATCCATTTTTTCCAAATTTCCTTCAATGAACATGTATTGCTTTTATAACAGAAAATGTAAAGCCATAAAAATAAAATAAATTGCATGGCATATATCGATCCCTGACAAAGTTAAAAGGACCTCAGTAGAAGTTACTGCTATCAGTATGTTAATAGTTCCTGAGGCAAGAGATGCTAATGACACCAAAAGGACCACAGGGAAAGGAGAGGTGTGCAGGGGACTCAGTGTATTCAATATAAAGTAACAGAATTTGAGATTCATGACAGTAGGACCAAAAAGTCAATGTCTGCTGAGAACACAAAAGGTACAATTTCAACATCAAGATTACTACTGCCAAAGTAGGATATAATTGTTTCTAATGATCTGGAAATAGAGTGATTTTACCTTGAGTTAAATATGTAAGGCGTGATTAAATTCATTAACTTCTTTATGCTTTCTTTGGGGTTATTTTTATTTTCAGGTCACTTTTAGATGTCATTTCAGGGTCTGGGCAGGCCCACTCCCAGGGTGGAAGGCAGTGGAACACACCACTGGAAGGATGTCCGAGCTGAGACACTGCCGATCCAGGACCTGCCGCTTCATACGACATCTCCTTGGGCATTTTACACCCATGTGTGGGGTAGTTATGATCAATGTCTGTCTCTTCCCCTTGACTCTTTGGTCTCATTCACTGCTGTACTTCCAGGGCCTATCTCAGTCCCTGGCTCAAAACAGATGCTCACTAAATGCTCATTAAATAAATGAATGAATGGATGAGTTTAAACAAGTTATACAGTCTCTTTGAGACAATTTTTTCCCATTTGTAAATTTAGGATTAGTAGGTTCATCTTTTAAGGCCACCGTAACCCTTTTTAAATGAAATCTTACATAAAAGCGTGATATGGTTAAGAACAAATAGCAGATGAAAAACCTGGAACAGCTCCATACCCATAATATCCTCCCCTCCCCACATATGTATACACACACACACACACACACACACACAATCTTCCTTGAGTTACGTTCTTCAAACTCTTCAGCCTCATAAATTCAAGTAAGTTCCTGGGAGCATTTAATTTGAAAACTACTGAACTAGACAATCTCTAAGATTCTCTCTATCTGTGATTCTAGGTGTCTCAACAAAGGCTGTACAGCTGTTCTTTTTACTCTCCAACCTCTCAACCAATTAGCATGAACTTACATTCTAATTTCTGGAAAGTTCAGCCCATTTGCCCATTCCTCTTACACCTTGGTTTGTAATGCCAGAAGTGAAAGCATGATATTTCTTGATAATCTCAGGCACATCATAGAGATATTCCTTAGTTCTCTCCTCTGCCTTGCTTGCCCCTTCTCTATTTAACTAGCAATGGGTCCTCCACATGGATATTCCCTCCACCTCCTTCACTCCCACCATCTTAAACTCAATAGTCCAATAACCTTCTTATCAATTTCCCTGCCACCATAATGATATTACTATCATTTCTGACTCCCAAATAAGAAACCCTGAAATGAAGGAACCCTGAAATCTTCTCTTTATGTTTAATCTCTCATCACATCCTCTAGTTTCTTCCTCAGTTCAGCTATAACTCCTCTGTTATGTCTTTGCTGAAACTTATTTAACCATACCTGAATCACTGCAACAGATTTCTTAATCATCAAAGTGATTTTCCTAAAATGCCAACTTTATTATCATTTCTAAGCTGACAGCAGATATAGACTCTCCTACTTTTTTTTCCACATCAAGTCTAAACTCAACCTGATTTCCAAGGCTTCCTAAAATTTGGTTTCTCCACTCTCCCTATCAAACCTTTACATTTACAAATTACAATTTGATAAAATTATTTTTGTCTCTCCACATGCAAGATAAACAAGAATGATAATACTTTGTGCTGGTGGATATGAAAGAACTAGCTCTCTTATACATTGGTGGAAATATAAACGAGTTCCCTTAAAGACAGATTAGTAAATTGTACCAAAAGCCTAAAAAATTGTACATATTTTACATTCAATTATTCTACATTTAGAATTTCTCCTAAGGAAATAATATGACAAATGTCCAAAGATTATGCACCAGGACATTGATTGAAGTTTCCATTTATCAGGGACTGGTGAAATAAACTATGGCAACTGTGACATTCTGATATAACAAGAAATATATCTGGTCTTCATCCTCTGGCTCCTGGCACAAGAACTTCCAAAATCCTTAGAATTTCCTGAGTGACAGGGATGAGAGAAACATCTCTTGTTATTCATAATAAGCCCTTTTCAATCACACCTGAGTTTATACTAATGATGTGATCCTTAGTGGGTCCCCAGGTAGCTTCAGGATGGGAGCTGGTTGCCAGAGGAACCAATCATGTGATTAGAGGGTTAAAACTTTTGGGCTCCCCCATCTCCCCACCTCTGTACTCCAGGGAGGGGAGGTGGGGAGAGGGGCTAGAGATTGAGTTAATCACCAATGGCCAAGGACTTAACAAATCATGCCTAGACAATGGAACCTCCATAAAAACCTCTATAAATTATAGAGTTTGGAGAGATTCGGTTGGTGAACACATTGAGACGATGGGAGAGTGGCATTCCCAGAAAGGACATGGAAACTCTGTGTCCCCGACCTCCAATACCTTGCCCTATGCACCTCTTCCCTTTGGCTGTTCCTGAGTTGTATCCTTTATAATAAACTGGTAATAGCAAGTAAAGTATCTACCTCAGTTCTGTGAGTCATTCTAGCAAATTATTAAACCTGAGAAGGGGATCACAGGAACCCCCAATTATAGCCAGCTGGTCAGAAGTATAGGAGGCCTAGGAGTTGTGATTGGCATCTGAAGTGGGGGCAGTCTTGAGGCACTGAGCCCTTAAATCTGTGGGGTCTGTGCTAACTCCAGGAAGTTAATGTCAGCATTGGATCGACTTGTGGGACACCCAGTTGGTGTCTGGGGAAAATGAGAGAATCGCTTGGTGTGGAAAAACCACATATTTGGTGTCAGAAGTGTTGTGAGTAAAAACAGTAAATAGCAATCCATACAATGGTACACTATATACACACAAAATATTAAGAGAAAACTATACTTTTATTTTTCAGTAGTAGAGGTTTCACATATTTGAAATTTATTATTAAGGTTTTCCATATTTTAAAACTCACATTTTGGGGGCTGGCCTGGTGGAGTAGCGGTTAAGTGCGTGCACTCTGCTGCAGTGGCCTGGGGTTCACAGGTCCGGATCTCGGGTGCTCATCGATGCACTGCTTGTCAAGCCATGCTGTGGCGGTGTCCCACATAAAGTAGAGGACGATGGGCACAGATGTTAGCCCAGGGCCAGTCTTCCTCAGCAAAAAGACGGGGATTAGTGATGGATGTTAGCTTAGGGCTAGTCTTCCTCACAAAAAAAAAAAAAGATAAAGCTCATATTTTGGTGAATATGAAATATTTCACAGTAAAGATTCTATTTGGAGGAAAAACACAAAGGAAAATACATCATACAAAAGAAAATACTTCAAAATGTCAAGAACAACTCCCATAAACTAGGTAAAAAAATCAAATAAATTGTAAAAATATTGCAATATTTATTAACTTTTAAGGGGTTCATTAATATCCACAATATATAAGCAGCTCTTATATATCAACAAAAAGTCACATGCCCATAGAAAAATGGCATAAAGAGGCAATATAATATAAAATGTATTCAAATGGATAAGAAATACATTAAAAAATTTCAACCTCATGTATAAAAAGACAATCAGGGGCTGGCCCCGTTGCCTAGTGGTTAAGTTCAGCATGCTCCGTTTTGGTGGCATGGGTTCGGTTCCCAGGTGTGGACCCACACCACTCATCGGTGGCCATGCTGTGGTTGCAACCCACATACAAAATAGAGGAAGATGTTAGCTCAGAGTGAATCTTCCTCAAGCAAAAAGAGGAAGATTGGCAACAGATGTTAGCTCACAGTGAATCTTCCTCAGGAGGAAAAAACCAACAACAAGTACACAAGAACAATAATCAGATACCTTAGGACCCATCAGACTGGTGAGGCTGAGAATAAATGGTACTCTGGCATTCCCAGTAGAATGAAACACGGCTGACTGATTGTAGTTTAGCTACATATCAAAGCCTTATAATTGACCCTTGAATTACATTTTCAAGAATTTAGTCTAATAAAATAATTGAAGATGAAGAATGTTCACTGTAGCATTATTTTGAAAAATAAAAGAGTAAAAATCCTTGTTATTTGATAATGGGAAAATGATTAAGCATATTTTTCTAGGTTCACTCAGTGGAATATTATGCAACTATTGAGATTATGTAGTAGAATTATCTTAACTGACACAGAAATATGTTCATAAGACATTAAGTAAGAAAATAACAGGTTAGGTTACAGAACCATACAATCAATATGATCCCAGAATTGAGAAGATCAAAACAAAACAAAAAGAGTACATATATTTTCTGGAAGAACCCATAACATGATAAAAGTCAAACCAGTAACCACTGGTGTTGAAGTTGTGGGATTAAAGATGAAGTTTATTTTTTCTTTTTCACCCATTGGTATTTTACACTTCATCTTCAACAAATATTTATCATTTGCTTAGTAAAGAAAAAGGAAAAGGCAAAGCAATGGTAGGAACATGAAAGGGAGTTGGAAGTATCTACTCTAAATAATAGTCGAATGAACGAATGCAGGTGTAGAAGTTATTTGAAGCATGTTTATGAGGGAGGCTCATGTGTTTGCATGTTTGTGTCTGGGGACAAAGGGAAATAGAAGCTGGGTGCTGAAGGATCATATGACAGACACTGGTGATTACTGTCTTCCTTGCCATTGTGTTCTGGTGGCCATGCGTCAGCCCCAGGGAAAGGTAAGCCAATCATGACAATCTTGCTTTCTTCTCTGTTTCATTCTTCTGACCCTACCTCCTATCTCTTCTTGCCCATCTTCCTTTCTGCTTGGATATGTCTGCAGTTTCTTGTTTTCAGTTAGTGGAGAGAATTTTAGGACAAGTTGACAAGGAGAGACTGAGGCACAACAAAGGATTAAATCAGCTACAGAAAACATTTGAAATCTAGAGAGAAGCCCTGCTTTCCTTTCCATGCCTCATTCCGAACCTCCACTAATGAACAGATAAAACGACCAACTCATAAAAAAGCTGGAACTACTTTGCTAGTGAAGCAGTCAAGCCTTACACACATCCCTCTAAAGCCAGTGTTTTTGTGTGTGGATTGGAGGCCAGTTGGTGAAGCCTTCACTCTCTAGTCTTTAACTCTGCTACCAAACAGTGGCTTGACACCTTTAGTGTTGGTTTCCTTTATGTATCTTTAACCTTGATTTTTTCATGCACCCCTTTTATGATGCCAAATTGCTTTGTAAAAATCACTGCTGGTCTCTAAGACTTCGTATTTTTTTATTACATCCTGTTGCTTTCTCTCTACTGCTTTGGACAGTGACATGTTGTCAGCAAAATCACAGCCCCGTGTGTATGAACACTGTAGATGTCTTTCTGACTGACACATGATTTTTTGTGGGTGGTTCTGGATAAAAATTTAGGTGAACTATGAATCATCCCATAGGGCTTAACATTTTCTAAAGTCAACTCCTTTGGCACAAGTGCATGATTTCGGACTTCTATTAAAAATAGGACGAATCAATGTGATTAAATCAATGAAATCTCAACCATCTGACTTCATCACTGGAAACATAAGTGAATAGGATTTAAATAATCCCAATAGCTTTTAATAGAAAAATATGTGTAACAGCAAAGTCCCAAACATTAATTTGAAATAAAGTAATTAAATCATGCTGAGGTAGTCGATCTCAGATGTTGTAAAATGGCCCCACCTCCCTGTCCTGTCTTATTCAGCATTCCATAATCTAGTTCTAGGAAAAGAGGTGCTGCTCCCAAACTTCAGTTTATAGCTGACCTAGCCTTTCAACTAAATTTATAATGAATACCTTCCTAGGGGCAGAAAAATCACTCTCATGTCCACTGCCAAAAAGTAGGTGACCCATAAACATTTGTTGAACAAATGAAGAAAAGTCTTCCTATCTTTTGTTGGATTAGGATTAGATGACTGTACACAGAGAATCTGCTTATGTCAACACAGAATTAATTAAGAAGAGTAATTGCTAATGTCAATAGTAGTTGCTGGAAGGCAACTTTTCTTTGGGACTATTGGAATTTCCTACTAAGTGTACCAGTATACCAGAGAAAATGACTGTGGCCCTGATTTCATCCCATATGTAGCAAGGCCAGTCTTGGGAAGTTTATCTACATTATATAATACATCAAGTCTTAGACATAATTCTAAAAGCAAGAAACCTTAATATGTTAAAAATTTTCTTCCTTCTACTTCTTTCCAAAATTGCCAGTTGTTACTTATTCTTTGCTGGCAAACTGTGAACTTTATAGGTGACGGATTTTAGCCACCACAAGACCATGAACTTGCACTTGTAAATTCAGATCCACCTCCAATGGTGCTCAGCAACATGGTGTCTGCTGCTTTACACTGGTTGCACCAAGTGACTGCAGCAGAATAATCCACAACTCAAAGCACGTATAGCTGCTCAGATAAAACATGCATAATTTCAGTTGCAAAGGACACTTTTGCCCTCCTGTCTTTTGCTCAAGAAAGTAAATTCTAGGGTGCATGAAAAGCTGTCATTCTTTTGCATAACTTCAAGTGGCCTAAGAAAGATCCCTAATCAAGGAACCCCTAGAATATGTAGACTGAAGGGAGCTTGTATCTTTGACAGTGAGAAGGCTTGTGAACAGAGGAGCAGTGATACAGGCCTAAGACCCCCAGGGAGCTTAGTAAGGAGAGCTTTGTCGCCAGGTCGGAGATGTGTTAACTAGGAGATTAGAAGGGAAGAAAACATTGGGAAGTTAGGAAAAGAAAAAAACCCAAAAGATCTAATTTGGGAAAAGAAGTTGTAACTATCTGAGGAATGAGCAGTGGTGGTCCCAGAATTTTTATACAAAAGGTTCTTAAGAAAAAAACACTCTTGTCTGGAAGAGAATGCAGTCTTGAAGCCGCATTTTCATAGAAGCAAGCACTGTTTATACTTAGATTGCATGCTAGAGATTAATTAATATGAACATGAAAATTTTAAAGGATGGTTTTACTTACATTTTACTTAGGACTAAGAAAAATGTATTGCCCATATTGAAGAAGATACTTATCACTGGGCGGGGGAGTGGGTGGCGGGTAAATTTGGGGAAGGAACGAAAATTAGGGGAGGAGGGCTAAGGCCTCCTCTTGACACCCCTACTGAACGAGTTGAGGTTAGCATGCCAAGTCATTTCAGAGAATTTTAATTAATTTAATAAAAATAAAAGAGAGAAGACATGCTTTTTATTAAAAACACTTCTATGACTATAGCTGTATACAGTTTTTTCTCTTGAGTCTGCAGACCATTTCCTCTTGATGTACAGTAACAAAATACACAGTGGAGAATAAAAGCCCTCGCCCATCCTGCTTAGTTTGTACATTTAAGCATTTTCCAGAAATCCCTGTTTGGGATTTCTTATAAACTCAATGGGATACTTAACATCACTTTAAATTCTTGAATTCTGTCACAGCTCATCACCGTGAATCATATTGCTATAGCCGGCTGCTCTCCCTTAAAAGCAAGTGAATATGAACCTAGAGCCACAAATGGTTTCTGCGACAGAAAAGGCAACAGCTGTTTACGGAAAGTAATGTGTGAAGTAAATTGTAGGGGAAAAACATGATTGTTTCCAACACACAATCTTGCAAAGTGGTACAGAGTGCTGGAAAAAGTTTTATTGCTCTCAACACATTGTTCCTATGGAGCAGGTAATACGTGCTCACTGTGACTTCCTCTCATAGTGTTTGCCGTCTCATTTCGGCTGGTGGTGTGGAAGGCACAGGGCCTGTAGTGTTCATCAGTGATCTGAATAAACTTGGGCTCACAGCCCCCATTGTTAACAGAGCAAGAGCTGACAGCTTGAATGCTGGAAGAGGCAACAAACAAAATAAAACAGATGTCAAAAAATCCTGTGCTTGTGTGGGCATAACTACCATGCTGAGGAATCAATTGCTAAAGGAAATCTACTTCTGTCTATTACCTACCTATTCTTGAGGGTCTTTGGCTAATATATTTTGATATTATCTCCGCCCCCAAAGAAAATCATCATATATATATTAGTCCCAAATTCACAACAAATCACACAATCATTATCTACAACATTCTCATTCTAATCAGATGCATTTCTTCCTTAGTGACAGTGCTTCACACATTTGGAGGACAATATCCTTTCAGGGAGTCAGAGTAATGAGAAGAAAATTTCCAGCTGCTGCTACAATGCATAGCACATACGTGCCCACTATAGATGTGAAAAAATCCTCTATAAAGGGCTTTCATATTCTTTTATTGGGAATTATTTTTTTAATGATAAAAATAAATTTCTAATTTTATTTTATCATCACCTAAGTCATAGTAGGGTGTCTTGCACACAGTGGCCATTTAACAAATTCTGCTACGTGATTATCCAAGGACATGGCAGTTGAACTGTTGGGGACTGGGAATGAGTCTAAAGTAATCAAATTTCTAAAACCAGTTCTGAATTAGAGAAGATATAGAGAACTGAACTATTCAAGGAAATAAATTGGTACTCTTCCGCTCTCATCTACATTGAATCTGTGAGTTCCATGAAGGCAGTAACCATGTCAGTTTCTTCCCTGCTGTAACACCACTGCCCTGCACAATGTGTGGGCTGTATTCAGTCGTGGTCCAGCTTTGCAGGTGTTAAACCTGTGCAGTTGCAAAAGGGCCCCACATTTAGTTGAATGCTTTGCCATCACCATCTTGAAATTCTTAATACTTTTTGAACAAGGTACCCCATCTTTTCATTTTTGTACCTGTCCCTGCAAATTATGTAGCCAGTCCTTCAGTCAGTACATGTGTGGAATGAATAAATACAAATGAATAAAAGCAATGATTATCTAGCTTTTTCTTTCTATGAGTTTCAAAATTTTCAATTGTGTTTAGAGGTCTTTAAATTTAGTGTCTATAACTTCCCTGCAAGTAAATGCAGCCTAAATATTCAAAGCCTCATGAATGACATCTCTTTAGACAAAAAAGGAAAGAAAAGTACATATCTCTATGTTATTTCAGTGTTTTTCAATGTAACACTTTTTTTCATATTTTCCTACCACACTGTGAAATAGTCTAGACATGACTTATAATGTAGAGAAGTCAAGAGCCAAGGAGTTGACACAGAAAGGAAATGATGATCTTATTCACTCAACACTTGATAAATATTTATTCATGTTGTATAGTGTGTTCAGGCCTGAAATAGAAAATATATAGAATTTAAGAAGAAACATGCAGCTCAATGACTGTTTTCAAAAATTGACTATAAAGGAAAAGAAGAGAAAAAAATGAGAAGACAAGAATGTAACACTTTCAAACTGCGTTTAAACATTTGCCAAGTGACAAAATGCATAGCCTAATGGTGAGAAATGAAGAAATATAGATGTGTCCATATAAGCAAAAAGCTGTAAAAATTTAGGTATTTAAGATAACCATAATCATCTACTTCTCTATCAACAACCTGTTAACTCTGGTGGGTAAGCTCAAGTGAGTAGTAAGCCATACTATAAAATTATAATAATTTAAGCAATGAATGTCTTTTTTGACATAAGTAGAAGCAAGTTGATTGATGAAAAGAGTATTGTATAGACAAACCGTGGTATATAAAAAGAGGTAATATACTTAATATATTACATAGAAAGCTTAAAATCATTTAACATGAAAAGGATCACTCAAAAATGGTGCTGAGACAATTGTTGAACTATCCAGAAAATACATATATGCATACATAAGTTAAGTCCTTGCCTCACACTATACACCAAATAAATTCCAAATGGATTAAATATTTAAATCTAACAATATGAAACTACTACATCAAATTATCTGTATTTATCTATAAGCTGGTAAAAGACTCTTAAAACTCAAATAAAAGAAAGTAGTACAGAAGGAAGAGATAAATATACTGTACTATATAAAATTTAAATGTGAATATACCAAAAACAAAAATCAAACAATTTAAAAACAAAATATTTGCAACATATGTGACAAGAAAAAAATAAATCAATGAAATATTATCTACATAGAAAAAAGAAAAAAGAAATATGCAGGCAATTCAAAAAAATGTGTATGGTTAACAGATTCTATTCTATTCAAATAATAGAAATTACAGTAATAGTGCGATGTCATTTAAACTGCTGTAACGGATACCATAGCGTGTTGCCCAGATTCCATTTGAGGACTGAAATGCTCATTCCTTCAGCTGCTGGGGGTGTTAGCAACCGGCAGATTTCAGCTGACTGCCTCTCTAAGAAGTGTCATTAGCTGAAGAGAGTCACCTTGCCCAAGGTCATAACCCCCCTCCTGCGGAGCAGCCTGAATCTATTGACTGGTCCAGTGCAAGACTAACAACATCCTGCTGCCTTGTGCAAAGATGGGGCCAATCTGAAAAGCTATTCTAGCTCTGAAGTTCCCATAGAATTGGCAGAGGCCAGATGCAAATGCATCTCAGTTCAACTCATACATCTGCCCAATTCTGCTTCCCTCACCTCTCACTTGTATTGTTCCCAAGAGCACTCTTCATAAATGTCCTGTATGCACATCTCAGAGTCTGTTTCCCAGAAAGCCCTACCAACCACAGGTGGTAACAGAAGTAGAATGAGACAAATCTAGAACTGTAATGAGAAGAAAGATGTTGAGTATCGCTTTCAGCCTCAAGACCAGCTGCAGTGGCACTCACCGTAGTTCCTTTCACTAACTTTACTCCTGCAAACTTCCCCGGAAAAGAAACCAACCGGAATTCTGAAGGAGTTATTCCCACTAATTATCATACAAAGTGAGTGGATCTGAGTGGCACAAGCCATGCACTGCAGAGCAGCCACACCTGGCAACACCACCTAATTTTTCCCTTCAGAACTGCACTCATTCCTCAGCTGCTGGCTGTGTTGGCTGTACACAGCTCATGGCCAAGTCTTTCTCTGGAGGAGTTGCCCTCAGCTGAAAAGAACCTCCCCATTCAAGGTCATGCCTCTCCCAGGGCAGCCTGCAGGTTGTTACAAGGATATCAAATCCCGGTTGCCTTGCTTTAAGACTGGACAATTTTCAAGGAACATCCTAGCTCTCCAGTTCTCTGTAAAGATAGTAGAACCCTTGCTGAAATTGCATTGCACTTCAATTTCTCTCTCTCTATCCTGCTTCTCTAAACCCTTGTGTTGTTCCCAGTAAACGCTTTGCACAAAAATCTTAAAGTCTCTTTTTTCAGGGAACCCAACCTACGACAACTATCGTATTGGGAAAAATGATAAAATGAAAGATAATGTATAGGTTTTGTTTGGGAATTTTGAAAAAGGGCAGGTTTCTCTAAAATATTGCTGATAGAAATTTAAATTGATACCTTCTGGAGGATAAGTTGACAATAAACATTATTTTTGATGTAGTAATTATATGCATGTTGATTTATTCTAAGGAAATAATTCTGGAGATATTCAAAGATTTGGCTATAAATGTGTTCATCAGTGACCATGTTCACTATAGCAAATGACAGAGAGAGAAAACACAAAAAAGTCCACAAACAGGTAAATCATTAAAGTAATTATCATAAAATTGGCAATCAGTAATTAAAAATGATTTTGTTAGAGGCCAGCCTGGTGGCGTGATGGTTAAGTTTGCGCACTCTGCTTTGGCGGCCCGGGGTTTGTGGGTTCGGATCCTGGGCATGGACTTATGCACCGCTTATCAAGACATGATGTGGCAGGCATCCCACATATAAATTAGAGGAAGATGGGCACGAATGTTAGCCCAGGGCCAATCTTCCTCAGCAAAAAGAGGAGGATTGGCAACAGATTGGCTCAGGGCTAATCTTCCTCACACAAAAAAAAACGATTTTGTCAAATATATAATGGCTGCAAAAGGATGTATTAAAATTTAAAAAGGGTTTCTAAAAATCATATAAAGTGTTTTGTTTCTGTTGGAAAAGAAAAAGAAGTGTATGTTAATTCACACCCAAGACTCTTCGACTGCATTTTTCCTCCTTGTGGGAAAAAGACACAGACTGAGGATGCTGTCTCCTCAAGGCTTGTGTGCCTCTCTTAAAAAATTGCTTTCCTATCTGCAGTAAAGATAGGGAATTCTGCATCATTTTACTGGTCTTTTTTGAAAGATGATAATCAGGCTTGTCTAATTGTTCTCTTCAGAATTTCCTCTTTAAAATCAATGCGCTTAGGCTCTTTTAAAAATGTATGCATTTTGAGCCGGCCCTGATGTCCTAGTGCTTAAAGTTTGGCGCGCTCTGCTTCGGCCATCCAGGTTCAGTTCCTGGGCATGGAACCACATCATTCATCTGTCAGTAGCCATGCTGTGGCAGTGGCTCACATAGAAGAACTAGAAGGACCTACAACTAGAATATACAAGTATGTACTGGGGCTTTGGGGAGGGGGAAAAAAAAAAAAAGGAGAGGAGGAAGGTTGGCAACAGATGCTAGCTCAGGGCAAATCTTTCCCAGCAAAAAGAAAACAAAAAAAAAGTATACATTTCTACATAATATCATGAAAATGATTATCCACTAATATGCCAAAGTTTAAAAATATGTGGAATTGATGTTGCCATAGGCCCTCAATTTGTTGTCTTAAATAAAGCCATATAAAAAGGCAGAATTTTTTCTCTGTTTGAGCAGTTACTTGGATGTTCCTGCTAGAAAACCTTTATGTTTAGCAGTCCCTCTGCAAAGAATTGCTTCTGCACTAGCTCTGGGGCTCCAAGAAGAATCCCACTGGCAGGTACCGGCTATGTCAGGGCTGGGAAGCATGGCCTTATAAGAATTAGGGAATACAGAAGGATGGAACCCTTTAATGAGGCTTTTCCTTGGAGTTTCCTGCTTTCTATTTCATTACAATTCAAAGAATTGAGGTACACTTTCATCTGCTGAGAAAGGAGGGCAGGAGTCCTAGTTCAAAAGCTCTTAAAACCATATAGATGATTGACTGACAATAGAGAGATAGAGAGAGAGAGAGAGAGAGAGAGTTAGAGAGAGAGAGAGAGAGAAAGAGAGAGAGGGAGAGAGACAGATAGACAGCAAAAAGTGCTGGGAAGTACATGGGATCTCTATTAGATGTGTTTCTAGTTCTGGCCCAAGGATCTGTCCAGGCCTCAGTACCCAAATTCCCACCTAGTACAATGAAAATATTAACACTAGTTAAATCTGGGTGGTGGTGTTGATTATTTTTCATTTTTTTCCATTTTTTTCTTATGTATATTCTACATTGCAATACACACATATTGCTTTTGTACTCAGAAAAAAATTATGACAACGTATTTTTTTTTTTTTTTTTTTTTGTGAGGAGATCAGCCCTGAGCTAACATCCGCCAATCCTCCTCTTTTTTTTGCTGAGGAAGACGGCCCTGGGCTAACATCAGTGCCCATCTTCCTCCACTTTATATGGGACGCCGCCACAGCATGGCTTACCAAGCAGTGCGTCGGTGCGCGCCCGGGGTTCCGAACCAGCGAACCCCGGGCCGCCGCAGCGGAGCACGCGCACTTAACCGCTTGCGCCACCGGGCCGGCCCCGACGATGTATTTTTAATAAAGATAAATGATGACTGTGTTTGCTTTATAAAGCTATATATATATTTTTAAAGAGGAAATTTACAACTTAAAAAATATAGGCAAAGTACTTTAGCAGCAAACTCAAAAAAGGAAATACAAATATATTTTTAGAACCTGACCTAATGAAAGAACCAAAAGGATGTACATCACTTTACTTAGCAAATTAGTAAACACTGAAAGGGACGATAAAGTGTGACACCAGAAGGATAAGACAGGAACTCTGATGTAGTGGTAATGGATCAACAAATTGTACTAAAATTTGAAAAACATTTTGACAATAGGTATCAAGAATTTTTAAAAATATACATTCTTTTAATTTCTTTTTACTTTAACCCTCCTGCTTGAATCTTGCATAGAAAACAATAAAATATCTAGACAATATATGCAAATAAATATTAATTGCAGCATTATTTAGAGGAGAAAAAAGATCCCATGATATATATGTTTATATAAATAAACACATATAAAATGATCTTTGCCACCATTAAAGTGATTTTTACAAATAGTTTTAGCTTAATATATATTGAGATGTGTGTGTGTGTACGTGTGCTGTTATATGAATATATAACAAAAAATAGCATAGTCTCAACTATGAAGGGAAAAATTAGGTAAAATAAAAAGACTAGAATAAAATCCAAATGTTAACAATAGTTGCTTCTGAGCAGTAAGGTTGTGTTTTTTTATTCTCTTTTTATTTATACATTTTTGTACTTCCAAAAGTTTTTTCACCCTAAGGATTTAATCCTTAAGAAATCAGAAAAGAAAAAAAACAGTAAAAGAACAACAATAAAACAAGATCCGAGTTTTCTGCAGAACTTTTCATTATGTATGTATTATTAAACTAAGGAAGGTATTATATGGTAATTAGCTCAACAGAATATTATTCAAAATATCTGGAATTTAATCCTTGCTCTGACAGTTTCTAGCAGCATGACTTTAGTCTCTCTTATTTACTGATTGATAATAAGAGATTTATTTAATTCCTCTGAGCTTCAGTTTTCACATCTTTAAAAAGATTATAATGAGTATTTCACAGGATTGTTGGAGGGATTAAATAACTTTAAAAGGGAAAGCACCAAGCAACGTGCCTGACACCCGCTAGGTGTTCCATCAATGTTTGTTGAAGGTAAAACAGCTGGGTGGTTCCATCACTGAAAATCACATTTTTTTAAGTGTAGAAACAGACTTACTTCACAGTTCTGGGTCACAATCTCCTACCCAGACAAAAGAATATCCTAAAAATATCTGAGCCTCTGGATACTAACGAACTCAATGAAGCAATGTCAGTGGGAAGATTAGTCCTGGCTTGGAATCCTTTTTCACCTTTTTCTTTTCTTTTATTCTTTATTTTCTTTTAAGCTTTTTGTTGTTGTTTTCCTGCCTGATTTTGGGAATTATTCAGCCTGAATTGTCTCCCCAGGATTTGTCCTATCCTTTATCTATTAATTAATGGTGAGTTTTCATTGGTTCCACAATTGAAATGATATAATTTTATGCATTAAATTCATATTAGAATTTTTTTCTCTTCAAAAAGGAGGAACAAGGAAATAAAAAGGAGGGACATCTGTATTCATTTCTGGACATTTTAGACATGGTAGTTCCAAAGGACCGCGAAGCACAAATTAATCCCACTGCCTGTGGAGTTCTGAGGATGAGCAGGGCAGCAGATCTCATTTAGAATCCTCCTTTGCCATCTATTAAGAAGTGAGCATGGCAGAGCCGGCCATGGGGGAAGCTGTTTGATTCTCAATTCCTCTGAACATTGTCAGCGTTTAATCAATAGCTAGTCCGGGCGTCATTAAACATGTGCTCTCAGTTCAAGGTCCTCTGATCGGGATGGTTGAGGGAATTGCTCAGTTTTGCTGTAAAGGGCAAAAAAAGGCTGTCTATATCCAGGTTAGCCTACTTAAAAGAGATACAATTTTAAACCGTATTGCATTATATGAGACCTGTTTTAACGGGTCACATGGAATATCAATTATTCTTGATCTCATAATTTTTACTTCCAATGCAGGATGTATCCTACTGAATTTGAGATTCTGTACTTAGTAATTTATGCTTTCTACAAGGAGAAGGGTTAGCAAATATGTCAGTCACTGGAATGAAGGAAGCATATTCTTCCACATCTTAAATTTTGTAGTTCGATAGTTCCATACAAGTTTAAATTCCTTGTACCATGGGCTTAATCAACTGTGTAACAAAGCAGGATGGTCTGTTTCAACATTCAGAGTGGGGCTGCAGAGAGAGGCCTAATACACATTTTTTTGTTTCTAGCTTTAATCCATTGTTCCGATACATATGTAACACAGCGCTTAGCGAAACCATCACTGATCTTGTGGAAATACTAAGAGATAAAATAGTGTAGTTCTTACACCACAGGATCTCATAAAAGTTATAATGAGAAATAAGGAAGATTATTAAATCATTTTCTTTTGGAAATAAGGCCAGGTTAAAATTAGACTGTTTTCAAACTTAAAGAATTTAAAACATGTGAGTTGTAGGAATCAGGGCATTCTCCCCACACAAAAGAGGACTAATTAATCAGTTTGGTATAAAAATAAATTTGCATTCTTTTCCCTTGAATCTAGGAGAAATGTCGAAATCTTGAACATTTTTACCAATATACAACACAGAAAATGTTAGTGGCAGGAAATCAATGAGACCATTCTACTGCAATTATTAAAAGTTTGGGTCATATACTATACTATTCATTTCTGAAATAAACGAATGTGGGCACTGAGATCATGGCAAAGCAGAAAAGGCAAAGGCACACTTCCTGCTATTGGTTCAGAATCTAGGAGTCTCATTCAGTAGGGACCACCATGACAAAGGCCTCTAGTAAATATGAAACCACATAATACAAAACCTTCAAATCAAATTTTAAACAATGTCAAGTGAGAATAAGTCTTGGAGCCCCTTTCTTTTTACTTTATTACAAATCCCTGGGTTGCTACTAAATAATACAACAAAATTTTAGAATTTGATGCAAATTCCCATGCACTTAAAATGCATATTCAAATGATTATGTTGACTTGCATAAAACCGATTTTAAAACTGTGAAAAATCAAACTGCAATATTTATATGATCTACATGATACTATTTTTTGTAAAACAAAACTCATATGGCTGAGTATACATAGAAAAAAAGCCTACAGCTTCCTGGCACTCAGTGCCTTTACTGTTTTCTTAGTCCAAAGTGCCAGGATCTCTCACCAGGCCAGCCTTCAGGCAATAATCTCTTGACTGGTTCTCCCTGATTCTACATATGTCCAACCCGTTTTACACACAACACTGTGATGTGAGCCCTTTAAACTTGAATTGGGGTCTTTTCCTTCCTTAAAAAGCTTTAACAATAAAATCTAAACACCTCACTTTTGCATAGACATGTTTTGTTTTTGTTTTAATACAGCTGCATTCAACTGATCAGCTATGCCCAAAAGGCATATCCCGGATCTACCACTTCCAAGCTGAGTGACTTTCCTCCAGTTGCTTAAACTTTCTAAGTCTCATCTTTTCACATTGCTAGAATAGCGATAAAAATAGCACCCACCTCACAGGGTTTCATGAGGTTTAAATGAAACAGTGAATATAAAATGCTTAACGCTGTGCCCCGATAGATAAGAAGCACTCCATAAATATTAGCCATTGTTATCATTTAACAACATCCCCACATTCACACAGCTAGTAGGTGCAAAGCTGGGATTCTAAGTTAGAGCTTTTTGGTGCCAAGGCTTATGATCTTTCTGCTATGCATTCTGTATATCAGATGTCTTAAGGGAGATGTGGATGGATGCTGGCTCCCATTCAGCTCACAGTCAAATCCTCTAACACAAGCCTGTCGTGCAGAATTTCTATATTGTCGATTGAAGTGAGAGCCATAAGATTTAGACACCAGACACCAGGGAGGCAAGGTTGACATTCTGTTGGGAAAGCTTAAGAATCTGACTTGTATTCCTGTCCAGACAGAAGGCCAACCCACCACAGCCCAGACCAAGCAGCGCAGGTGTCTACAGAATGAGCCAAGATTTTGTTTTCCAACAGGGAACACAGAGAATCTTCTCAAGTTCCCAAACTTGGGGTGAAATAAGACTCTAAACTACCACACTAAATAGCCTGGAAGAGAGAAGTTTAGCCAAGGTTATATGGCACATGTACTCAGCTGTCTACCCGTCTCCTTCTTCCCCATCAAAAAGTACAAAACACACTTCGGTGTACTTCTCCATGGTGCTTACTGATTTCAGAGCAGCAATCTGTAGGGCTGTAAACCCAAGTCTGTGATTCCAAAGCTGTAATATGAACCTCTGTGAACCCCAGTTTGAGTACCTATAAATGAGAATAATAATATCTCCCTCGTAAAGTTGTTGTGAGGATTAGAGATAATATTTTTTAAATTATAGCGATTATTATTACTAATGGATACGGCCAATATCACTTCCAAATTGCAGTTACCTAGATTCTAGAGTTTGAATCTCTGGATTAATTAACTTATCTGGTGACAGAGTACTTGGACTATGCGTGTTCAGCCTCTCGATGACATATCAATCCAGAGGACCGAGCCTTGAGGAGGCCTGCCTTTCCCTGGGAATGCTCCATACCCCAGGAGCCTTAGTCCACCCACACCAGGGATCTGCAGGGGCAGGAGACATATGGTCTTGATTGTCATGTCCATAGTTATATACTTGTTTTATGACTGGAGAGATGTTCCCTGAAAAGCTTTCAATGTCAAAGTTCAAACTCATTTCCTGCCTATCTCCTTACATTTGGCTCAAACTCAAACTAGAACTTGGGTCTAGTTTGTGGGTGCCACCTCTGCCTTGCCTTCAGAGCTATAATTCTCAGAATTTGTATGTATCTGTTTATGATTCACTATTCAGCTTGAACTTCTGAACAGTGACCCCAGCCCTTGCACTCAGGTTCTGTGTCTTACTCTTTGGCCTTATCCTCTGATTGAAAATGACACCCTTGATTCTCACCGCAGCTTTGCTCTCAACTCTCATTAATAACTATATACATATATCCTGTCTTTGTGAAGTCGCCACTTGGCATCCAGCTCTAGGCTCTGTGAAGCTCTAGGTAGTCTTCTCACTCTTGTGGTGTGGAGGCCAGTGTTTGTCCTCCTGACATGCTGTGTTTCCCTTGTGCCTTGGCACTGACAGCGAGACTTGGGATTTCAGAGAACTAACATGCAAACCATCCAACTGAATGGCAGATTCATATCTTTGCTACACCTAGGGCTTAAAATATTGTCCGTGATATTTTTGCTAGAAGCCAAGTGATAAATCTAGGATTGAATTTAGTTAGTTTTAATGCATTTTTATTCCATCTACTTCCAAAGATAATTTGAGGCAGTATACATATCTATAACAGAACCACTAAAGCTAAGGTTTAAAAAGATGGACTCGGGCTGGCCCGGTGGCATAATGGTTAAGTTCACACGTTCCACTTTGGCGCCCCTGGATTCGGGGGTTTGGATCCCAGGCACGGACCTACACACCACTCATCAAGTCATGCTGTGGCGGCATCCCACATACAAAATAGAGGAAGACTGGCAACAGATGTTAGCTCAGGGACAGTCTTCCTCACCAAAAAAAACAAAAAAGGCAGACAAAAGCATAAAAATAATCATTGCAGCAAAACAAGAAATATGCTATGAAGTGGGGTAGAGATAGCTAAATTAGGAGTACAGGTTAAGTAGAGGCCCTGCAACTAAGCCTTCAACTTAGTGCTGGGTTTCCCGGGAGCCAAAGCCATGCATTACATAATTCCTCTTATCTCATAAGAAGAAGCAGATCGTAAGAGAGACAAAATGCTCTTACTTCTAAACAAAGCATAATTTATTGCAAAGATCTTCGTATTTTAAACTCTGAATGAATATAGAGACATTTAATAAATTTAAACACTTTATTTCAGTCACATGCCAGGTACTGAGGATACAAAAGAGAATAAAGTCTAATGGGAGAGGCAGATGAGAAGAGAAATCTCTATAATCCATTGTGAGAGGTTTTTTCTTAGATATGTGCCCTTGGCTCTATGTGGTGGTATAATATAATATTTCACAAATGCTGTCATGACCTGGTTTTGAAGTCATGGCTCAAAACTCTCAGTTCCCCTTGGCAGACAGTTTGCTAAGCCCCCACCCCAACTACTTCCCTTATCAGGCTCTAACATTCCTGAGTTATGATACATATACACCCGATGGCCAACGGACCCCAGATATCTAACACCCAGGGATGGCCCCTTCTTCCCTGGGCTTGTGGAATACTTCACAATACCCAATCCCAGGAAGACGTTGAACTCAGCCTAACCCCACCCCACTTGCCATATATAAGCCGCCTCCTACAGTTCCAGCTTGCTGTCTTGGATGTAACCCAAAGTGTAGCCCTGTGGCACTGTCATTTGGAGCTGTAAGTAACAAAGAGTTCTGCCATATCTATCTGAGTGTCTTTATGTTGTGTCCCACCATCAAAAGAGTTTTTAAATCTTATAAAACAGGTAGCAAATTTGGTTTATAAGTATGGGAGTAAACCTGGGAAGTCTTCTCAGAAGAGGTGATTCCAAACCGAGCCTTGAAAGACAAGTAGGAGTTAGGTGAAGAGAAGTGGGGAAGGGGAGAATATGAAGAGAGAAGGGCAAGTATCGACTTGCATCCAAACCAAAGGACAAGCATGCACAGAAGCAGGGTGTGTTTGACAGATGGAGCGCTAAGAGGAAAGGTGTGAGGATGCGGAATCTTCTGGTACACCCAGGGAACTGCAAATTTTCAGTGTGTCTGAACCTGGAGTATGAAGTACAAAGTAGAAATATGTCAGGTGAGACAAAAGTAACCAAGAGTCAGACCTTAAAGCATTCTGTAAGCCATAGTGAGGGTTTTGGCTTAATCCTAAAAGCTATGTAGAGGCAATAAAGGGTTTTAAACACAGCAAAATAATTATTTAAATTACATTTTCAGAAGATGCTTCTGGAAGTAGTTTAGACATAGATTGAAGGGGCAAGTATGGAGGATGACACTAGTTAAGATTCAATTGCAATAAACCTTTCTGTAAGAGATTAAGAGAAGCCTGAACGAAAGCTGTAATAGTGGAGACAGCTCTTTGGCGGATATTATGGGGTAGAGCCCATTGGTCTTACTGGGAAACTAGATGTGTAGAGTCAGAGAGAGGAGGAGCCATGAGGGACTCCACCTGTACTAGACTGGCCTGGAGAATAGGTCTCCTGAGCTGTTGCCACTCGCTAAGATGGGGGAATACAAGAGAATAGGAAAGTGGGGGTGGGGTAGAAAGGAAGATATATCAAATTTTAGGTCCACTGAGTTTCCGACGCTGAAGGCATCATCAATGAGGAGCTCAGGCAGTAGCTGGATCTATGGGTCAAGAGAACAAGGAGAGTGATGATTTAGGGACATTGATTTGGACATCATTCATTTCTAGCTAATTGTAGTAGGTAATGCTTTGCAAGTGGAAAAGATCCCACTGGAGGGAGTGGAGAAAAGCCAAAGTCAGAACTCTAAAGATCATCAAAATTTTGGAGGTAGGCAGAGTGAAAAGACTACATGAAAGAGGTTGAGTCATCATAGAGATGGGAGAGACCCAGGAGAAAGTTGTGTCCTACAATCCAAGGAGCAGAGAAGGAAGGAGAGGTCGTTACTTTTAAGACATTCATCAGAATGACTGAAAAGCGCTCCTTGAGCTTAACAGTGGATAATTTATGGATAACCCTGGCAAAGCTAGTTTTAGGGAGGAATTTTGTTTTAAGATAGAGAGAAAGAGATTGATGATAGAGGAGAGAGAAGGATATGATATTAGGAGGAAGGCTCTAGGGCAAGGGCAGGATGCCTTAGCCTGAAATAACAGCAGAGCACTTGTCCTGTGAGTGAAGAGCAAAGCAGACAGAGCTGGGGGTTAATACCAACGTTTCTAGATGAGAGTAAAAGTTGGGAGAACTTTAGCTGAGGATTTCCAGTTTCTCTGCAAAATAAAAGCCATGCATTCAGGAATATATTATGAAATCATTGAATTCCCCCCCAAAATTGTCTCTGTTATTGTTGTTGTTAGAAAATGCAAACTCTGAAACCATGTGGCTCTTTCCTTGTCAGCAGCTAGAAAACTATACTGGGATAGTAGATTTGGGTTTAAGTTGCATGCTCATATCTGGTATTTGCAAGCACTTAATCCTTCTGCTTCTTTTAGATGTAGGCAGTACTATTTCATGTTTAATGTCTTTTTGCACTTTGTACCCTGTGAAAATGCATAAGTTGCCTGAAGCTTGCTGCCTCCAGGGCTTTCGGAAACAGGAAGACATAAATTTTCAACCCAGTGATAAATGAGAATGGGAGTATTTTACCATACAGTGAAAATATAGTTGTGAATATTGTTTCAAAACTCCAAAAGCACTGAAAAAGTGAAAGAGGGAGTTGTTAAAAGAATCAATGAATGTATGTGTGCTAAAATCCTAGCAACGAAGATGTCCAATGGAAGCCATCTGATCACCAAAGCCCTTTACAGTGTCCGACCCTCCATAATTTCATTTAGTTCTATGACTACAGCCAACTGCAGGTATGGAACTGATATTTACAATATTAGGTAATATTTACTGAGTGCTTGCTCAGGGTCAGGCACTGCACTAACGATTTCTCTTGTACTGTAACTTTTCCTCTCTACCCCCTACACATGGAGAAACTGAGTTATTGAACAGTTAAGTGACAAGCTCAAAGTCACACAGCTTGTATATGGGATAACTATGTGGCAAAGTTAATATTGTTACCTTGAAAAAGGGGCAACATTTTTTTCCAAGATATGCTACTCTCAGATTAGCATTATTTTTCTCACATTCCTAATCTCATGCTATATTTTCATAAATTAATACTTTAAAGCTTAAATCTTGTACTTCTAGTTGCACATCATTTAGAATCTCCCATTCTAAGTATCTCTGTGCATTGACTGGGTGCTCTGATCATGGGAAAATAAGGTAAGAGTAGATACATAATAATTATAAATTATTGATTCAAGCTATCATTTTTATTGAGCATCTACTATGTGTCAGGTACTGTTTTAATCTTTTCATATTTAAGTTCATCCTACACAGTGGATATTCTGTAATGTACTATTAAATTATTTAGGAAGTAAAAAATTATTTAGTGCTTAATACTAGGGTTTTATTATTTGACATAATCTTACTTTTAAAAATATTTTACTTTTAAATAAATATATTATTTATTTAAATATTTTACTTATTAAATAAAATATTAATAAAAATATTTTACAAGTGGAACTAGAAAAAAATCCTAGAGATTATTCTGAAGGGAGATATATGAAGATACTTTCCACATAGAGAGAAAGAAGAAAAGAAAAGGCAACTGGCAGGTATGAAGACCACTGTGCTAATGTTTCATTGTGTCTTTTTTTGTTTTATTTTAACTTCATCATACTATTCAGTTCAAGGAAAATTCTTATCACTCCTCAGTCTTTGGAAGGACCTCCCTTGTTTTATTGTGCACATTCAGCCCCAGAGTCCACTCACAATCTCCCCCATTCCCCATAGGCAACCATTCTAGTGTATTAAATACATTCCTCTTTATGAGGTATGTGCCCTTGTACAGTATATAATATTGATTTTTGTGAATTATTATCCTGGTTTTATTTTATCTATATGATACAGATAGAGAGATAGAGACAGAGAGGATATGGACTCTGAAGATCAGAGACTGAGAAACGGCCAAGATCGCACCACTCCTACACGATGCAGGGGAATTCAGAGCTCAGTCTGTCTCTGTCTGAAAGCGTCACTCTTACCTTCCTAAGTGCGCAAACTGTAGAAAAAAGGAAGACTTCTAAATGCATTCCTAAAATCCATTAGTTGGAAAAAGGCTTGGATTGGGTTAATAACCAATATTCTGGATGAAAACTGGAGAAGTTCATGATTTTTTGCAAGGCCACAGATTGAGGACGAGGAGGGCAGAGGGAAAGTGTTCCTTAAACTCAATTTTTGGGAATTAAATTTATCATCTACCACACAAAAGGGATTAATATAGCGAGGGCGGCGAATCTGATAATGACTGAAAGATGCCATGAACCTGACAAACTAAACAATTTTTTTAACCTGACATAGCCCTATTCAAGACATCAGCTGTCATCTGAAATGAATTCGCTTTCTAATTTGTCTTCATAAATAATGCAATTAATTGAAAGGTAGTTACAATGAAAGTCTTTAACCTCTTTCATCTCCAATTTGAGAGCAATCTCTTTGCATTCCCTGGAAAGAATCTTCCATTCCTTTTATCAAATAAAACTTAGACATCACTGATCAGAACACTGAGACCAAAAACAAAAGAATCCATTGTGTGAAGACCATCACATCTAATGGTTTTCTCAATCTTTTTTTTCTAGGTTTAGCATTATCTTAAAATGTGAAAGGCATAAAAATCTGATATAAGAAAATTTATTCAAGCTCATAATTTTACTAGGCTATCTTTATTTAATCAAGCTTCTAGGTTGTATATCTAGTCTCTTCTTGCCACCTAACTTCTACTTATTTGGAATTAAAATATGCCTCTGACTCTAGTATGTTGCACACTTAATCACAAAGGAAAATCTTTGGTTTACAGCTTACCTGTAGGTAACCTTTCTTCTTCCATTTTTTCTGCCACATTTAGTGAGAATAAAAAGAAGCCACTGAACAAAAACAGATCCTGACCATTCCCAACAACTGGAAATGAAGAATTCTAAAAGACTAAATAATTAAATCTTGTTTATCTGAGGTTTCTCCACGCAGACATCAGTGACTCCATTTGTTTATTTGTGAATGCAGATGTTAATAAACCTATGTGCTGAAAGCATGAAAGAGAGGTAAGGGAACTACGCAAGCATTAATACCTTCAATCATTTAATTTATCTCACCCCTTTGGGAATGTCAATTTCAACAAATATAGCAGGGGAAGGACATGATTATAAATGGAGATTTGAGCTGAGCATGTGTCACAAAGTTGGTATTAAAAAGAGAAATTCAAGAAAGATTTTGTGAAGTATATCAAAGTATAGCTAAAACCTTACAAGTTACTTAAAATGCAATTACACAGCTAAATACAGAAAATTTGGGTAATATAAATTATTTTGCTATCTAGCCCCTG
This sequence comes from Diceros bicornis minor, assembly GCF_020826845.1. Taxonomy (NCBI): domain Eukaryota; kingdom Metazoa; phylum Chordata; class Mammalia; order Perissodactyla; family Rhinocerotidae; genus Diceros; species Diceros bicornis. Next base: position 52,977,530 of record NC_080754.1, read on the forward strand.
GCTCTTAAAAAATATCCACTGGCAATAGAAGGAGCTTAGTCTACCCTATCATTGCTTATATTTAGTAATAGCTACTAAAGTTTGCCTCTCAACAATGAGAAAATCACCAAATAAAAGCTATCAAAGGAAAATATATTTTGTAATAGAGAATAATGGCAAAGGTCCAAAAGCTAGAAATACGGCAACAAGTTTGAGTATGTCCCCAACAAGTAAATCCACCTGGGTAAAGTCCTTATATCTTTCTGTTCTAATAATAGCTAATATGTAATTAATACTTGCCAGATATTTTACAGGTAGTGACTTATGACTAAAAGTAGAAGAGCAAAACGGAGATAGACTATAAAAGTGTATGTAAAAGAGAACAGATGAGTAAATGAGTCTGCTCAAGCCGCCATAACAAAATACCACAGACTAGGCGGCTTAATCAACAGATATTTATTTTCTCACGGTTCTGGAGGCTGGACAGTCCAAGATCAAGGTTCCAGCAGGTTTTGCTTTCTGGTGAAAGCTCTCTTCCTGCCTTAGATGGCCACCTTCTAGCTTGATCGTCCTATGGCAGAGAGAGGGAGCAAGCTCTCTGGTGTCTCTTCTCACAGGAGCACTAATCCCATCATGAGCGTTCCACTCTCAGGAGCTCATCTAAACCTAGTGATCTCCCACGGCCCCATCTCCAAATACCATCACATTGGGACTTAGGGTTTCAACATGTGAATTTGGGAGGACACAATTCAGTCCATAGCAAGGGGAGAATAAGATGATCAAAAGTCAGAACACTGGTAACCAGAATGTAACTATAGAGAGGGGACAAAGGTGGAAATCGTGCTGTCGGGAAGTCAAGAGGAAGATTTAGAAAATGAGTGGTTAATAGTGTCAGAGGCCATCAGGAAAGGCATGGGACAGACTTGAAGCTGACAATTAGGAGGTCATCAGTGTCTTTCATTTGGTCTGAAGCCCACTTGCACACATATAAAACTATATGTTACACTGTGTAATTAAGGCAACACAAAATTATATGGTATCAGAGGAAAAAGAGAAAATGCCTTTGGCTGGGGTAACCAGAGAACACTTAACAGGCCAATTGATATTCAACATGGAACATGGTAAGCAGAGTTTTCACAAGCAGAGACTTGGGGGTGAGAGAGAGTCTAGGGTGAGTAAAGTAAGGTGTGGAAGTGGAAAAGGGCAAAGCTTACTTAGAGAATTGAAAGTAGCCAGTTTTGTTGGAGCACATCATAGAAATGTAGGCGAGAAGTGGTAAATTTGCATTTATACGCTGATAATATAAGGTGGATTTCTTTCATCAATAGCTGTTATGAAAATACATTGTTTTAACCCTCAGCTTTATTTACTAAAATAGAACATATGAATTTCATTTCACAGTACCTTTATAATTTTTCTTAGTCTCTTTTTTTATATTTATCAGGAATTACTTTAAAGCATTTGATCAAGAGTGAAATTAGCCAGGTTTTCCTGAAAACAATTTTTGTCTTTTTCAGAGTGAAAGTTACTGGATCTCTTTGGCATTCAGATATCTTATCTCTAAGATAGAAGTCTGGGCTAGATTATTCCTTAGATTCCTCCAAGATCTGATTCTATGATATAGAAAACTGTATTTTCACAAAAGCAACAAAGCATAATTTTTTTTCAATAAAAAACATGCAAGTTACGAACTCATTTTTATTAAACTGGATATCAATCAAACGTGGCAAGAATTCCATTTTGTCTGCTTTCCTATGCTGCATCTGTGTCCTTCCAGCACCCAGGTGTAGTTGGTTTCAGTTGCTGTGATCCTCCTCACACGTGGGACATCGCCTCATGTGCATCTCAGGGGTGGTCACAGTGGGCCAGAACTGTGCTACTCAAGGAGAGCGACCCAGACCCCTGGCCTGGAATCCCATTACAAAGGAGGGTATAGGGAGAAGCAGTCACTCACCAGCCTTGCCTCAGACTCTATGACAGTATCGTGAGACTGTATCATGATATAACAGTATCATGAAATCCTCCCATGTAGACACCTTTTTTTTAATTGATGTTTTAATAGTTTTTAACATTGTGAAATTTTGAGTTGTACATTTTTGTGTGTCCATCACCATAGATATGTCTCCCTTCACCACTCTGCCCACCCCCCACCCCCCACCCCCCCTTGCCCCTGGTAACCACAATACAGTTTTCTCTGTCCATGTGTTGGTTTATATTCCACATATGAGTGAGATCATACAGTGTTTGTCTTTCTCTTTCTGGTTTACTTCACTTAACATAATACCCTCCAGCCCATCCATGTTGTTGAAAATGGGACAATTTTGTCTTTTTTTTATGGCTGAGTAGTATTCCATTATATATATATACCACATTTTCTTGATCCAATCGTCAATCAAGGGACACTTAGGTTGCTTCCACTTCTTGGCTATAGTGAATAATGCTGCAATGAACATAGGGGTGCATAAGCCTCTTTGGATTGTTGATTTCAGGTTCATTGGATAGATTCCCAGTAGTGGGATGGCTGGATCATAGGGCATCTCTATTTTTAATTCTTTGAGAAATCTCCATACTGTTTTCCATAGAGGCTGCACCAGTTTGCATTCCCACCAGCTGTGTATGAGGGTTCCTGTTTCTCCACATCCTCTCCAACATTTGTTGTTTTTTGTCTTGGTGATTATAGCCATTCTAACGGGCATGAGGTGATATCTTAGTGTTGTTTTGATTTGCATTTCCCTGATGATTAATGATGTTGAATATCTTTTCATGTGCCTATTGGCCATCTGTATATCTGCTTTGGAGAAGTGTGTAGACATCTTTTTAAGAAGTGCCATCATAAGGACAAAAATATACCTGGGATATTTTGAGGTGTCATAGATGCCTTTAGGAATCTGATGAAAATAATAGGCCCTTGCCCCCAGAAAAATGACTTGCATTCCAAAAATCTGCAGACAAATTCAGGGGCTCAAACTGAGGTCCACTGAGGCCAAGATCCCCAGTTTTACTGGGGTCACATTGTATCAGCAGTCCACGCAAACCTTTATGGGGAGCCAAGTGGCCCGAACACACATACTTTCTGCCTCTCTAGCCAGCTCTTATGGACCCCTTCTCTTCCACCACTTCATGCAACTTTCTCATTCTGGCAGAGGCTGACTAGTTATTGCTGGCCATGTATCACCACAAGTGCACAGCCCTTAGGGAGGGGATGCTTGCTTAAATGAAGTCATCTGAAACTCTGTGTGTCTGGGAGTGCAAGGAGCTTACTTTACTGTAGCTATGATTAAGAGAAAGTGCAAAAAGTACCAGAGGCTCTAATTCAAAAAGTCACACTAGCCCAGGCCTATGACTAGAATGGGGCAAAAGAAGGAAAAGAAGGTAAGGAGGGAGGAAGAAATGGAGGCAATTAATCTCAAGTGCTCCAAAGTAGTGGAATCATAAAATTCCGTAACTCCATCCTCTCTTCTGTGACTCTACCATGGGTCTCAATGAATTTCTGTATATTACAATTGCCTGGTAAGCATCAACCACCATTCTCAATCTCCCGCCAGGCAAAAATCCCAAAGGGAAAGTGACCTAATTTGATTTTCCTGTTTTTAAAAATACCTGACCTTTCCTACAATATAAGTCAAAATACAAATCAACATGAAACTCAGTTCTCTACAGTAAACCTTTTCTTTCAAAACAAGTAAGCAAACAAACAGTTCTTGTCCTCAAACTTGCAATGTTTGTATTTAAATACAAAGTGCTTAAATTCTTCTTGAGCTCATTTTAACAAGACTGCTGTAATCATGCCAACTGAGATTCTTTTTTTTTTTTTGAGGAAGATTGGCCCTGAGCTAACATCTGTTGCGAATCTTCCTCTTTTTTCCCCCTTTTTTCTCCCCAAAGCTCCAGTAGACAGTTGCATGTCATAGTTGTCCATCCTTCTAGTTGCTCTATGTGGGATGCTACCCCAGCATGGCTTGATGAGCAGTGCATAGGTCCGTGCCCAGGGTCCGAACGGGTGAACCCTGAGCTGCCAAAGAGGAGGACGTGAACCCAATCGCTATGCCACCAGGCTAGCTCCTCAACTGAGATTTTTAAGACCATTCTTTGAAACCAAAAATTCCACGTCGGCATGTAGAAAGACATCAAAATTTCCACAAAGGTCAAGTGCTGGGTTGTCAGTCCAGCACTTGTGGAGAATGACATCCTAGGGCTTAATGTTTTAAATTGATTGCAATCATGAAATCCATGTTTCTCATTAGCTTGGTTTGATCCTCATATATATATATATATATATACACACACATATGTAATTTAATTTTTACACTATGTTGAAATTCTGCACAAGGAGAAGATCAGCACGTGTAGCTGTAAGTATGCTATTGCCATAGCGTCCATGTCTTTGTACAATAAGAATTGGCTTTTAAGAAACAGAAACAGAAAAGATAAACCATAATATCCTTATCCAACTTCACTTTTGACCTGATATCATTAAAACCAAAATCGTAAAATTCAAAGGCACTGGTGGTGAGGAATAAGGAAAGAGCTTAAAGATTTTACTAAGAAATAGCTAAAAACTGCCAGAGTTTAGGAAATTAATTATATCTGTAAATATAATTTAGTTGGTTACTAGAGTGTTTATTTTGCCTTATCACAAAGACCAGATATCATAGATTTATATAAATCACTACTTTGCAAAATATTTTTATATCAGACACAAAAATTCATCAGCTCAACCTTTACTGATAAATACCACATCTGCATGTATCGATAAGCCTGCTGCTCGTAAATACCCTGTGACTGAGAGAAGTTACAGTGGCAGTTTAAGGATATTATCAGCTGAAGACCTTATAAGTTGGGGATGGGAATGGGAAAGAGATGCCTGTTGCTAAAATCAGTAATCCTGCAAAAAGAGGAGGATATTTGGATTACATAAATATGCATGTGCTGCTGTCCCGCCACTTGTGCCTTCTGTAGATACGATCATTACGACATCGAGTTCCCTGGATACTATAGGGTAACTTCTATCTGTATCTTCACTTGACTTTGGAAAAGTTCTTTTTTTTTTGCTCTCAGAACCTCCATTTTTCTCATATAACACTCAGATCTACAATTATGAGATCTTTACCTGTTTCCCTTGGCCTTCTCTCACTTCCTATAAGACATGTTAAGAAAAAGAAAGAGGGAGTATATGTCATGAAATTAGGTGAAATTTGCTGATTTCTATTCCAAGTTTTGTAATTACAGAATACTTATAAAATGCTAATAATTTTGAGTGGATGGACTAGTTAACAAGCCCTATATAAATTAAACCAGCAATTAAACTGTGCTGTACAAGGTGCCACTTTTTCAATATAATAAATATTTTTACAAGAGACTTGGAGATGGAATTAGAATGTGCTTGATGCTATTTGAGGATCATCATTCAACGAAAAAACTTTTACATACATTACTTTGTTTAAAACAAAAAAGCTTTTATAAATCATACAGGGAGCACAATATTTTTCAAGTTTATTCTATTTTTTCCTGTGCATATACTCATTTTAGGAAATTTATAAAATTCAGAAACATACAACAAAGACTTAAAATAATAATACTACCACCCAAAACTGATATTTAAAAACATTCTGTATACAGTAAGTATATAGTAACCTTAGATTTAATGAGTGTAATTTTAACTATTCTTGAGCAACCCTAAACTCTTCGGCATACAATCTGTCATATTTTTTGCTGTTATAATCATGAATCCAGTTCTGAGTCTGGTCTGAAAGGAGTGAACACTGTAGCTAGTGATTGTAACAGCTCTGTGGCTCTGTGCTGTACGTGTTGTATATAAGCAATAACTAACAAATTTATACTCTACTGCATATGGCAGAAATGATATGCAATGTAAATATTCACATATTTAGATATTCAAATTTTGCTTGTGAATGTTGATTTCTATATTTCCTTCCCCAACTTTTTTGTCTTTAGTTTTTTCATAGCAAAATATCTTTTTATTCTACCGGATAGAATTGTACTTGAAAACTGTCAACCTTTACAGATATTTTTACAATAGAAAAACCTTTCCTTCCTGCCCCTTCATGGGCAGGTCGATTTTCATTGAAAACAGCTTCAAGCTGGTTCTAATATTTACTCACTTATGCAGGTGCGTTCATCAGCATGGAGGCTGTATCCCGTATCACACTCACAGTGGAAGGCGCCCAGAGTGTTAATACAGCGCTGCTGGCAGCCTCCATTCGCCACCGCACATTCATCGGCATCCAGAGGAGGACGACAGACGGCCAGATTACAATGTCATTCCAATGTCAGCTTTGGAGAAGTGGCACAAGATTTCTTTGATACACAGTATGTGTTATATTGCACAAAGGCGCCGTCTCTGTTGCCACAAATCTTTGCTTGTTTGATCCATTTTGCTCCACAGTGTAAACAAGAAAATGTAGATAGAAACTTTATTGAGCTTTTTGAAGCCCAGCAACGATGAGCATAGGGATTGTCTCACAATTTTCTTTTCTTCATGTACTGGTAAATTACACAGATCCGAGATATACGTATTTCCTTCAGGAAGGAAAACTAGAGAAGAGAATAACAATGAGTTACTCTATCTGGAGCAGCATACACTAGTAGATAAGCACCTATTATCAGTCTGACGCTGCTGAATAAAGCCAAAAATAGAGTTAAGACCTTGAATCTCCCTCACATGTGCTATGGTGGACATCAGAGCAGAGATAGATCAATTCAAATAAAATCATGGTTTGGAGTTCTTAAAAATGTATCAATATATTTGTTCCATTGATTCAGCTTTTTCCTTTTCACTCAGGGTCCCATTTTCTGAAATACTTAACATGTTTATGCGAAAGGTTACTTTAATTTTCGAAAAAATGAAAAGCGGTCAAGACTCATGGTCATTTATGTGTTATGATCACTCAAGGTCATGATAAATTAATATAATATTTACCTTCCTTTAAGAAAGGAAAATCAATTAATCTCTCAGAACCTATACTTTCTTGAACTCTGTGTAATCAGTACTTATGTGTCTAAAATCATGAAAAGCAGACGTCCACAAAAGAGCGGAAAGCTTTTCAGGGAATCAGTGGAGGAAGGGCTTCTAAATTTTCCTGTGTGGGGCATTTTTTTACTTGAAATCTATGTCTTCTGGCAAGTTTCAAAGTAAAAATCAGGCAGAGAGGTCCATATTTAGCATGGGAAAGCACATGTCTCCTGCAGAGAACGTCCGTGACTTCCCATCCCCCAGTCCCAGATAGTATGGCAAGAATTTTGCGTATGAATACTCTTCACTAAAATATGTTACTGTAATAGACAATTAGCTTCACATTGAGTGAGATTAATTCCACAGGTATACTCAACATTGAGAAGGAATATGATTGCAATGCCTCATCATAGGACCTTTTCATGCCAAAACTGCATGATCTGTAATGAATGTCTTGTACTGTAGTAAAAACTAGAAGATTTGACTAGAGCGAAGCAAAAGAGTTTTATTATACTTGGCATTGCTTGTTTTTTATGAAGAAAATAATACATATGAAGAATACATTAGGTCACAAAACAAGTCACACATTTTAAAATTACTAGTTCACTAGACCATACACATTTTACACAATGTAGTATTTTCCTTCTAAAATTAGATGGTCTGGAGTAATTTTTGATATTTTTATAGGAATCTTATTTTAGAGATAAGAACCACTGACTTTTCAAAGTTTCAGAATTTTTATGAAATTTTGTCCGTGATAAACAAACCTCCAAGTCTTTTTCATGTAAGTTAATATCAAATCAGAATTCTCCATTGGTTACTTGTATTTTACGCAGGGCTTTAATATTTATGCTGGCAAAATTTTTATCTTTCTAGCTTTAGGATATTATTCCATAGGGTTGAGATATAATTTTGAATCTTCATTCTGTCAACCTCTGAATTAGATATCCTTCCTAGGTCTTTTACTTCAGACATACAAACAGAACTCTTAATTCCCAAGAGTAATATGTTTTAGATGATAAAATATCAAAAATTGCTATCATCAAAAATTATTATAATATACCATATATATGTATTTAAATACATTCAAAATGTCTTAAAGGATGTGCACAGATAAAAATGATTACTTCTGAGGAGGGAAGAAAGGTATCTAGACTGGGAGGAGTACAGGATGTGTGTGGGAGGGGTGCTGGACAAAGAGATTTTATCCATATCTATAATGTTCTAATTATTTACAAGAAAAAGTTATTCAGGTATTACTTGTGCAATAAAAAGTAATTTTAAAGAAAGAAGTATAAGATGATCATCTCCCTTTGCCCCTACCCATCAAGCTTCAATAATTTCTGACAAAAGAAACGAAGTTAGTGTAAAAAAATATAAGTATTGGGTTTATTCCAAAGATAAGAGTGGACATCGATTTTGAGAATGAGTCTCCTTTCAGTATATTTTACTGTGTTCATATTCTTAATCTGCTCCAGAACTATAATTAAATTATTATAATGTTTTAGAAACACACACACGCAAACAAAAGTAAACCAAACTTCCTCTGTACTTGGAGTTAGATAGTGTTGGGAAAAATATCTTAGTGTTGAAACTCATTAGCCTGTCACCTTGCCTTTCTGAGACTCAGTTTCCTCATATATAAAATGGAATAATAATGACTGCCATATGTACTATGCTATGACTTCTTTTTTCCTTCCCTATTCATGCATAACATTTTAAAATAGATTGCTAATGATTGAGACTATATGTAGAAATTAAACAACAGGTAATTTTGTTACACCAAAGAGTGGAGCTAACAGCGTAAGACCATAAAGTGAGAGTGCATGACAGAAGCAGTGAGCCACAGGGGAATTCAGGGGAGGGAAAATCCACTTGGGCTAGAGTGATAAGGGACTGTTTGAGGTAAAAACTGAGCATTGAGTACGTGGAGAAGAGGGTGGGTAATCTAGAGGTGCTGTGGTTTGAATGTGCATAGTGTCAGAGATTCAGCATTGAGATCTGTCAGGCTAGAGAATAAGGTTGGCCAAAGGAAATAAAGTTGAAAAACAAGTCTAAACTCTCCTTTTAATTAATTTGGATAGCAAGTGTTCCTCTTCTTGATTTACAATACATTACACTTCTGGGCAGGTTGAGACATAACAGACTGTGTTCACACAGTAGCTAAGCAAACTTATTAACAGTCAAAAAAATCAATCATTTATAGAGTGGTACCAAATACCAAGTAATTGGTTTGACTTTCTTTTCGTTTTTGCCTTTTCAGAATACACTGAATTTACTGATTGTTTGGACACCGTATAACTGAGAGGTCGCATATCTGGCAGCACATTAGAATCACTTGGTGGGCATTTAAAAATACCCATGCCTTGTTTCTGCCCTTAAAGAGTCTGATTTAATTGGTCTGGTGGGACTCACACACTTTAAAACCACCCTAAGTGATCCTATTGTGTAGCCAGAGTACCCCTGATGAAGGTAATGCTCTAATCACCTAAGGATCCTGTTAAAATGCAGATGCTGATTCAGGAGATCTGGAGCTGGGGGGCCAAGATTCTGCATTTCTAACTAGATTCAAGGCAATTATGATGCCTGTGGACCATACTCTGTGTAGCAAGAGTGTAGGTAGTCCTCTGTTCAACCACAAATGTCACATGGGTCACAAATGTCATAATTTGGCTCAACTTCTTAGTTGTTTGACCAAAGTAGACCAATTCAGTCCAAATGGATAAATCAACACTTTGACCAAAATACTATATATGTATTTAGTTATTTAACAAAACCTGAAAATAAATCACCAATATTTCCCACAAAATTCACCCAATAATAGTTAATAATGTTAAGACAATTTTAGCACTTGCTTCTGTAAAACATGAAGGACACTTGAGTGCTTTTCTGATGGAATACCTCTGATAAAGGATAAAACCGGGTTAAATTGCCATGATATTATACACTCAAGCTGCAGCTGTCACAAGTGATTTTCTTTTCCATCAAGATTCTGCCCAACAGAATCAAAAACCAGAAATGTCAATATTACATTAAAATGTTATTATCAAGTATACTTCATGTGAAGAAACTGTTTCTCCAAAAATTCTCCGAGTTATATCTTCATGTTAGATGCTTACAAAAAGCCCTGTCTTAGAATTGAAGCTGTAGGACACTGCTGGGAATAATGATAGAGTGATTAGAATTTTTCAGCATTATTGCTGTGATATGGACCAAGGATTTCATGATTTTTATACTATAAAAGAATGTCAAAAGAATCAACTATTTCTGCTATTTTTTTCTTTTTAATGTCCTTTCTCTAAATATTTCTACCATATTTATCCCCAGAACTATTTCCCCAGATGGTGACAGAATATAATAGCTCAAAAGAATTCACATTATTATTAAATATATTTTGCACATAAAAGCTCCTTGAGACAACAATGATCCACTTTTGTTTCCAAACAACCAAAATTGTTTCATATTATTTTTCTTAGACTGTGCAATCAGAGTAAGACAAATTATTTTTCCATTTGCCTTCTAATATACTGTTCTCAGAAACCTGTCTATTGGAAATAAGTGTTCCTAGGTTGCTTTACGTTGGAGATTACATTGTAGAAGTGTTAGGTTTGGAGAAAATATGGAAGGGTATAGTGACGATTTCACTAGATTTTCCATGTGGCTTTATTTTCACTCTGTTCTACTATGCTACTTTCACTTTGATATACTACAGTATATCAAAACTTCTGACTTTTCACTTGTAATTCTGTACCGTCTGGTTGAACGAACTCCTTAAGGTCCAAGATCCCATTGTATTAAGCATTTTCTGGCATAGATCCAATATCCCATAAATGTTCTATGAATGAATGAATGAGTGTGTGGTTTGAGAGTCATCCACAACATTCAGTCTTCTTATCTACCCATATTCATCAATGGGATTTCTTAGACACAGGCTCTGATCCCACTTACGCTCTCTTCATCCTTGTGGAAGACTCTTGATGTTTATTTTTGTCCATTAATAAGTAGCTTTAAAACTCCATGGCACAGAATAATTTCTAAGTTTGCTAATGAACACATTTGAAGTGTGTCTGTAGTGAATATTCACTTATTGCCTGCTTGGGATTCTCCCATTTATCTCCTTCACTCATACTAAACAACTCTAACATTTTCCTTTGGGGAATTTTCTCTCTTTCATTTTAGAGAAGTCATGTAGTTTATATGGGATTGAGGAAAACCACTTCTCTCTCAAATCCGAGATGGACTCTACTTGGTATAATCTTACCTCCATTTGCCACAGAGATTGGACCAGGTAATCTCTTTATTAGCATATGGCCTTCTCAGGAATGAATGAATTAGTTCAGATGTGATCCAATCAACACGAAGCTCAACATATAGGTTGGGAAATCCTGGGACATAGATGCCTTCTCACTTAGGAAATTGTAATCTATGAATGTGAGCCATTCTGCTCCCAAGAATGAAGCTACGCTAAAGATAATGCCAACAAATAGGACAGAATTGAAGGACTCGTAGAGAACAGCAGTTGGAGCCCTGATTTAACTGCGCCAGAAGTCCTCCCTATCTCTAGACTTCTCAGTTAAATGATCCAATAACCCCCTCTTATTGTTGAAGTATTTTGAGTTGCACAATTCTATTGCTTGTAAACAAAATCATCCTAACTGATACATGCATACTATAAAGCCATGGTGCGGGGGAAGTCACCAAGTGCAGCTCAAACTCAGCATACACTTTTCAAAAAGATTTATTATCCTCTAATCAGTAAAATGTTTTAATCTATATTTCATCAAGGATCAGGAAAAGTCATTTAGCTCTTCTTACAGCATTTATTGGAGAAATTATATTCCATTAAAATTCTAATAAATTTGGATATTTGTCACAGTTGTGGTTCATTTTTGTTACAAATATTAAGGGTTTATCAAACTGCTTGTGCAAAGTCGTGGTACATCTGACGGTGCCAGAGAGGTTGAAGATGCCTTCTTAACGGGTTACTCACAATCCCCCCTATTTTTCCTTACCTTCTGCCCTTGATATAAATTTAAAAAAAAAATTTCCAGTTTTGTAGCCCAGATATTCACCCAACGATAAAGGTGGCCTTTCTCAGCAAAAACCACCTAGTTCATAAGGAGGCAAACAGGATATGATGTATATTTTGAAAAGAATGACAGTACAAGGAACAAAGCTCAAAAGACTTGTTATCTTGTGTTCAGGATTGGAAAGTATATGCTTTCATAGAAAATGGAATTTGGTCTGTGTAGAGGAAGGATTAAAGTGAAAAAAGATTATGCTAGAGATGTGGCTGGGGCCTGATCATGGAGGGTCTTTTTCGCCATAAAGAATCATGGCTTTACTTTATAGACAAGGGGCACCAACCAGCAGGGCGAAGAATAGATTAAAGGAGTAGGAGACTGAGGCAGAGACACCAGTAATAACTATTACCAAAATCCAGATGAAAGATGATGAGGACTGACCTAAGATAGTAGCAGTGGAAATAGAGAGATGTGGGCAGATAGAAAAGAGGTTAAGGAGAGAAAATCAATATGACTTGGTTATTAACTGGATGTGACAGAGAAGAAAGAGTCAAGGTTAACTGCCTTGATCAATTTTATGGATGGTTGTGGCATTCACCAAAATAGCACAGGAGGAGGAACATTTGATACTTAGAATAATAGTTCAGTTTTGGACATAAATGACGAGCAAGTGAGATGGGAAGTTGGGGATATCTAGTAGGCAACTGAGTATGAGAACTAAAATCAGGAGAAAAATATGGGCTGATTTTTCAGCTACCATCTGTCTAGCTGCACAAGCCTAAAATTTAGGAGTCATCCTTGACACTTTCCTCTCCTGCACACATATCTGATCTAACACCAAATTTTACTGTATCCAACTTATCTCCTAAAACATCTCAAATCTGCCCACTTCTCATCTCCACTGACACCACTCAAACCCAAATTGCATGGATGGTTGTAATAGCCTCCTAACGCTCCCTCCACATCCACTATTGGATCTTCTAATATCTTCATGTTGTACTACAGTGAGGTTTAAAAAATAAAAATTTTATGAAATCACCCACTCCCTCACTCCTATCACAGCTTTTTTTACCCTTCAATCACTTCTCATTGCTTCCAGAATTAGACTGAACATCAACATGGTCTACACGTCCCTGCATGGTCTGTTCTCTGCTTCCTTCTCTAAATTCAATTTTGCTAATTCTTTTTACCTTACTATGTTTTAGCAGCATTGATCTTCTTTAGGTTCCTTGAAGACTTTGTCCTCCCTTTTATTTCCTCCTCCCCTCCTTTTCCTAGTAAGTATTTATGCATCCTCTAGTGTCCACCCAAGCACCACTACCTCAGGGAGAGCTGTATTTTTTCTTCAAGTCCAGGTCAGATTTATGTGTTCCACTTTCTTAGGACTATCTTCCTTTCCTTTGGAGCAACTAATTCATCTATAGTTCTAGATTTCATATGTGTGATTATTTGTTTGATATCTGTGTTCCCAATTAGTGACTAAGTCTCACGAGAGCAAAATCCCTGTCAGTTTTTGCTCATAACAGTAATCCCAACGTTTGGCACACAGAAGATGCTCTATAAATATCTAGTAAATAAGTAAATTATTGAGGTACAGAGTATTGGGCATCTCCATATAGACAGTAACTCAAGCCACAAGAGTGAGTGATATCACCAAGCAAAAGCATGTAGATTAAGGAGAGAAAGGAATCTAATACTGGACCCTGAGGAATATCAACATTTAGGGCAGGCTGAGGTAGGACACACAAAGCTGAGCAAGAAGGCCATACAGAGAAATACGAGGTAAACTGGGAGAGTCTGGAAACATGGAAGCTGAGGGAGGGTGAGTTTCAAGAAGGAATAAGTAGTCAACACAGGGAAGCCAAGTAGGAACTGGACAGTGCCCGCTGGATTTAGCAAGAAGAATTTCACTGATGACACTGACGAGGAGGAGGATGCCAATAATAACAATCCATTTCACAATTATTGGACATTTACTGTGTGCCATGCACTGGTCTAAACTATTTACCTAAGTTAACGTATTTAATACTTAAAGCAGCCCTGTGAAGCAGATACTGTTATTACCTCTACCTACAAAGGGGAAAGCTGAGACACAAAAACCTGTTTCCATGGAGAAGCTGAGATTGATCCCAGATTGCAGTGGGTTGGGTTAAAAAAGAGGTGCAAGACAAAGAAAGGAAGACAGGGTGTTAAGACATGTATTGTAGTAAGTTTGACTGTTAAGGAGAGGAGGTTGTAATTGGACAGGAGAGTGTGGTAGAGGGAAAGGCTTTTTAAGATGGACAAGGCTTAGATATTTTAAGGTGTTCAAGTTTAAATATTGATAGGAAGGGGCCAATAGATAGGGTTGATTTAAAGATGCAAGAGAAAGAGGGAATTCTAAAATTATTGAGAAGCTCAGATCATATTAGTGCATTCCAAGAGAAGGTTGATGGTGAGAGAAAACTTCCATCGTGGGCCCAGAGCATCCCTACACGTTTTTGCTGGGTATGCCAAGAAGGCAGGGCCCTGATCATTCTTTACCCAAGCTAGCTGCCAGGGCTGTGTTTGCACAGAAAGATGAGTTAATGTCTTCCCCGAGAAAAGGAGCAGGCTTGTTTCCACTAACTATAAAAGTGGTAGATTCCCCAAGCTCAGTGTTTCCCTTGTACAATGCATCCAGTTGCATGTGCAGGCACCCATAACGAGCCCTATGTGTCACTGCTGTGGGATTTGGGGGACATGGGGAATTGATACAAACAAATGAAGCTCTGGCTACCGCTTTTGCCATGAGTAATAAAGTCCTTTGTTTCTGACCCAGGAGTCTCATGTCTCTGTCAGCATCCATGAAACAGTAACAGGGTAACTTGTTAGTGTAAAAGTAGGGTAAAAAATCACAGACCCTGCACGGTTTTTGATAGTTGACAGAATAGAAATCACACACATAATCGTCTATTACTCTGGGTTGGAGAGAACGTGTCCAATGCAGAGTGGAAGAAGCTGAAGAGCCACAGAGGATAGTCCTGTCTTCTCCCTGGTTCCCCTGTGCCCGTTGATTGCTAATAGCCTTGAAATTATTAGTAAAGCATGATACAGGGTAGATCTCTTATTTGCCCAAGCCTGATTTGACAAGCTGATCTTTTGTGTTAGCTCAGAAGGAAGGAAGGAAAAGATATCATGCCAGTGTGCCTTCATGTGACTTTAAAGAACAGCAAGTACACAAATAACCAAAGCAGGCAATCATCAATTTCACTATATTGTTAGCTCCTTGAGGGCAGAGACAGTATGTGTTTTTCTCATCACTATGTTTCCAGTACCTAAGTTGGTACCTGGCTCATAGTATATGCACGATAAATATTTGTTGAAAAATTGAAAAAACAGTGAAAAAATGAGGAATGGATAGTTGAATTTGCAGAGGAAAAGGGTTCAGCAAGAAAGAGGAGTGAGAGAAGGTGGAAAAGAACAGGACAGTGCAGAATCCTGGTAGCCAAGGAGGACAGTCTTTTTAAAAGGGAGTGAACAACAATATCAATGCTGCTGAAAACCAAATAAAATGGGGACTGAAAATAATCTGGTAGATTTGGAAATGATAAGGTCTTTCTGCTACAGTGCAGAATGTGGATAGCAAGTTAGCCTTTTGGGGATGTCTATTTCTTTAAGTTTTTTTCCAAGCCCAGAACAACCTACTCTTTCTTCCTTATTGCAAACAGAGCTGCCAAGGTCATGCTTTCATGGATCTATTATATTGCTGCCTCATCTATAACATGACCCCATATCATCCCTGAGGACCAGTGTGACAAGACTCTGGTAGATTTGATACAATATTGTCAGCACAGTCTGTCTGTGTGAGGAGCAGCAAGCTCCCTGACAAGCACATAAAGCATGCACGCAGAGCTTACTGCAAACACCAATTTGGCAGATACTAATGATATGCAAAATTATTTTTTTACTCCATAGGATCAGGCACCAATGGCAAAGGAAGGTGGGGGAGCCGGTAAAACTGAGCCTGAGCAAAAAATTCATGCGGTTGGTTTTGCTCAGCTAATTTTCTCTACATCAAGTTCAACTCACAGTCCAAATACATTGATTCTCTTCCAGTTTTTTATTTTTATTTTTTTTGGTGAGGAAGATTAGCCCTGAGCTAACATCTGTTGCCAATCCTCCTGTTTTTGCTGAGGAAGACTGGCCCTGGGCTAACATCCGTGCCCATCTTCCTCTACTTTATGTGGGATGCCACCACAGCATGGCTTGACAAGCGGTGCATCTGTCCGCACCCAGGATCTGAACTCTGAACCCTGGGCCACCAAAGCGCAGCGTGTGAACTTAACCACTACGCCACTGGGCTGGCCCCCTCTTCCAGTTTTTAAGGAAGAGCCAAACCCTCCATGGGCTAAGAGCTACAGAAGTTTTTTCCAGGAGTGGATAAGGCATTCACCCTGGGCATCTGGTGAGAGAAACAGAAATCTTGAACCAGTCACAGTTCACTCCATAGGAGAGTGCACTGTATCATCCTCTGAGAGATTTTAATCTTTTGGACAGTGACTGCTTCTGCTTCTCCTTTTTCCCTAACAACAAAGTTTCTAACAAAACTCTCGAATTTCGATGGTGCTTAGTAAGTGTTTCCTAAACGACTGGTGAATGGAGGCACATACAGAGAGGGACAAGAGGGGCCACAAGGATGGGAAGACCAACATAGGGCTTGGAAATAGGAGGCAGATAATGAATAATGGTAGTCTGGCCAACTGCCTGCTTGATTGAGATAATTGGGTTGATTTAGAAATTACTCAAAGACCCTTTTGAAGACTGTTGAATACCTAACTCTAAGGATCTCAAATGGGGAGAGGTACCTAGAGCTTTGGATATGCTAGAGGTCACCGCTCGAAAGGTGCATCTTTTCCCAGGTGCTGTGATATAGGACAGAGTACATACTGGGGTTCTGTTGATAGATAGATAGATAGATAGATAGATAGATAGATAGATAGATAGACTCCACGCCCAACTGATTATTGATTCCCATTGATTATACGAGTCAATAGGAAAGCTCTCCTGGGAAAGTGAATGCGAGGCTAGCATTCTCATCTCAGGGTGGCTTGTTTTGATTAGCTTTATTTCCACGTATCAGATTCAAGGAAAGAATAAGATCTCTTACGGAAGTGAGAGAGGGAGAGAGAGGCAAGTTGGGGCAGCCAGCAGAGAAACTAGGAGTGTGGCTGATATGGGGCTTGGACAGCTCAAGGTCACTGGGCAGCTGGGGGAGCAGGATGATGATCCAGGAGCTAGGAATTAAGACTCAGAAAAGGAGCTCAGAAACCAACCTCTCTCCTTTCCATTACCTCTGATTAACCCTATCCCCTTTTAGTTGACTTCCTCTCCACATTTCAACCTAAATGGTCAAAATTGCTAAAATGAATTGGCTTTTTTATAACATCAGAAACCTCACAATTTATACCATGCATTGGAGTTTGCTAGAACCTGTAATAATGATGAATTGATATTCTGACTTTGGAGGGCTCTAGGAATGATTTTATCTGCACAGAACTTTCTTCCTCCTCTCTTTTTCCTGATTACAGAGCTCCCCTCTTGTGGGCTGGGACAGAGTGAGGGCTGTGGTCACCCCTCTGCCCCATGATCATGACCAAACCATAGGGTGGGCACAGGACCCTGGCTGAGACAACCTGAGAACTCCATCTCCACAGCCACAACGGTTAGATCAAGGAAGGGCAAGTGACCCAAGCCAGATGAAACAGAATCTTACCAAGGACTTTTGCTCAAGCCACTAGGAAAGAAGCACTATCTTTTCTGTAGGATGCTTAAATTTGCTCATTATTTATATGAGGAAGGCTTGAGTTTGCTTTACATTTTTGCAAATAGAGTTAAATTGTGTGTCACTTCTAAGTCACCTCTATTTCTTTTCTAGTAAAAATTTTTGTTAATATGCTAGCAATAACTGA
Organism: Diceros bicornis minor; assembly: GCF_020826845.1. NCBI lineage: Eukaryota > Metazoa > Chordata > Mammalia > Perissodactyla > Rhinocerotidae > Diceros > Diceros bicornis. The sequence continues at coordinate 52,995,436 of NC_080754.1, forward strand.
TTTATCCAATTGTAGAATTTGAAAGGACCTTAAAAAATAAACTAGTCCAAACTTCTACACATGTACGAGTCCCTTCTTCAACATTTTTAACAAATGGCTATTCAGACTCTGATGACACATTTCCAACTGTACAGAGCTCACTGTTTTATCCTTCTAATGTCCTCCTCCTCCTCCTCCTCCTTCTTTTTCTCCTCCCCCTTGTCATTTTTTATTTATGTAACATAACAATATTACGAAACATTTGGAAGGGAAAAAATCAGTAATTATGCATTTTTTCCATCAAAGAAAGTTATTTTAAAAGATAAAACAGATTATAAACAAAATTGTACAAATAAAACAATGTAACATTTTGCTACTTTATTTATTTAGTAAAATTGGTACCTTTCTTTAATTTGCTTTATTGCTTTTGAGAATAAACATTTTATGTTTGTAAGTTATACTTCTTTTTTGGCAAAATATCTATTTATGTTTTTCACCCATTATTAAATTACATTCTCTTAGTCTCTCTCTGCCCCTTTCCTTGTCTGATGTTTACCAAAACAAATACTATTTATCATAAAGTATCACATGAAAAAAAGAATCTTTTAAAATAATTTTTTTTCTCTTTGCTAACAGCTTTCAATCAAACTTTCAAGAAAGATCAATTTAATTTAAAGTGCACCTCTAGACTATCCAGGATTTAAGCATTGAATTAGAAATCCATTAAAATAATTGTATTCCCTTTTAATGTAGTCACTTAACCTGTAGTTAAATGTGATTTCTATTATTATGAAATAGCTCATATATAATCTGATGTTATTTGCTTAAAATTATCTCAGAAATGTTAGCACTTGTAAATTAAGTATAAATGTGTTGAATTCAAACCCTAAAGTTACTGTTTACAAAAATTGGTGCACTGATTACATTTAAAAGCCCCAAGTAGAACAAAACAATATTCCCTTTTCTCATTTCTTTCTTTAATTGCAGCCAAATAAACTAGAACTGAGAGAATATAATTTAAGGATCTTTCCTTTTCACAATTTTAGAATCATCTAAAAAGACTTTTTTCCCCAGAACTTATTTCCTAGGGAATTACTTATTGATGACTTGATATATCGTATGTATAGCAAAGCAAATGAATAAAATTAAACATAAAAAAAAAACAGTGATGTGGCCTATGACTGGCCTTTGTTTCTAGACCAAAGCATTGAACCTTTTTGTTTTTTCAAAGTTTCAACACCTAAGACCTAGACTATTTCCCAATCCGACTCCACACTTCCATTTGCTTATTACCCCACTTCTCTTGACTACTTCTCTTTTCTTGCACTGTGGCTCCAGACTCTCTCTAACAAATCCTCATTCCTCAAGGCTTCCTGTACCTCTCTCCACCCAACCAGGATATCATGCTGTCCCCAATGGCTCTCCAGAATCCTTTTCCCTTCTTTCCATCTTGTGTCTATTGTGCCAATTCTGAATGACACTCACCATCCACCAGGGCCAACTTCTCCATTAGGCACAGTGCCTAGAATCCACAATACTTTTAGAGGCCCACATAAATGTTTTAATATCTTAACCTTTTAGGTTGAAGAAGATAGTTTAATACCTGATATTAAAATATTCATCTTTCTATCATTGCAATCATAAAATATACATTTCAATTTTTTTATGGATAAAAGAGCCCATTAAGGCAAAAATGCCTAGGGTCCATGAAAATCATAATGTTGCCCTGCCATCCACTTACTCCACTTTACCTCCAAAGACAGTAACCAGGATAGCACTATCGAAGGAATTCTCACAACTCATTCAGCTCATGTTGATTCCCTATTGATTTCTATGGTGACTATTCTAAGCTCCTTATGACACACACACAAACACACACACACATTCAGAGACAGCTTCAAGGGCATGTGACTAGCACAATGGCACAGGGCTCTGGGCTCAGAAGGGCCCCATGCTTAGGGTTTAATATTCTATGTTCACCCTCTTGAAATATCTAATAATTTTATCTTGGCATTTGTGTTTTGCAAGTGAAGTAAGTGAAGTCAGGTGGGACAATGGAGCACGAACCAGGCACTCAGAGTCTCAGCTCACAACATTTCCCTCCCTACCACCCTCCTCTCTGGGATGGTTCTTCTAGGCTACCCAACATCCCTTTACCCAGTGACCACTGCTGCTCTTTGTTGCCCCACTCTGCGGGGGCCTGAGCATGAGTTGGGAGAGGGTCAGGGTTTGGTAAAGAGTCTTCATGGTTTCTCGGTAGGTTATAGCAGCTGCTGGCCCCACTCCAGGCTGGCAGCGCCACAGCACATTAGGAAGGTGACTTTGCAGGGGATCCCATTCAGCCCTGATCCAGTACTGAGTAAGTCCAAGAGCAGAGAACCCTTGGGGTTTGTCCATCCTTTGTGGGTAGGGGGGTGAGCTGGCAGGAAGGAGAGATTGACTTTCCTGCCCCCAGCCAGGGCACTGTGAGCGCTCAGGCACGCACGTGCTGAGTTGCAAGGCGGGACCACCAGGCATTTGTGCGTATTTGCATTTCCCCAATGTCCCCCATGCCCCAGGAGCTCAATAGCAAATAAAAAATGCCATGACAAGATGAGGAAGAGAGACCATTACAGAAAACTAGAAGTTTTATATGTTAGTACCTATAACAACACTTTTTTTCTGCTTTTGAACAAAGGCCACACTTTTTCATTTTGCACTGGACCTTGGGAATTATGTAGGTTGCCCTGCACACACTTCCCAGGTTCCAAGAGCTGCTTCCCTCTGATCTTATCAAGAACCTTGAGCTAGCCGATAAGAACTCCTTTGACTTTTCTCTTTCTATCACAAAATACCTCCTATTTCCATTCCTCTTTCTCTTTTTCCTATGGGTTCTAAAGTCAATTCCTGTACTTCATGCCCTCAATCCAATTCCATTTCCATCCTTCATGCTTCATAACATCAGTTATTCCCTTCAGCTTAACTTTTCCTCTTACCTTTGCCATTGGTTATTTTTCCTTGTGTCTTCCATTTTCCAATTCCTCTCCCCACCATTCTGCTACCCCTCCAACTCCAAAAGCCAGTGGTCCAACGGTTACTGTCTCTGCTTCATTGTTACCCCCTCCTTTGGCAGTTAAGCGATCTCACTCATCAAACTGCTAAAACTGCGTGGTCAAAGGTTACCTGATGTTGCCTAATAGCCAAAGAAAACAGTATGTCATGGCCCTAATACTTTGGACCTTTCTGTAGATGTCTCGGGTATTAACAACCTCTCTTAGTTCTCTCTCCTGGCTTGGATTCACTGTCCTGGCACTTTAATGACTCTCCCTCACTTCCCTGGCTACTTCTTCCCAGTCCTGGGCATTTTCTATTCTCCATCCTATCACTCGTCAATGGAAGTTTAACAGAATTCTCAGCAAAGATCTTCACATGTCTGAAGTTGGCACATTCCATTTTCTAGGCCCATAAGTAATGCACATTTTTGAGGGTGGAGACTGGAATTCTCCATTGCGATTACCATTGCCTTTTTTTAAAAATAATTTCTTTGGTGTACTCTTTTATTTGTATTCTTTTATTTAAGGAGAAGTCCTTCAGGAATCACAAAACCAGTGAGATAACTCAATGCAGATACCTTAGACTGAGATATGAAATGTACAAAGTAGATGTGTTGGCAAGACTGTACTTCTGCTATTCCATCAAAAATATATACACATCCCTTATGTCAAACAGTTTTATGACTTGACATCTGAAAGTTATTGGTTATTTGCTGAATGTTATTAGTATATAGGTAATTTCCAAAATTTTCAGTGTGTCCCTGATGCCTAGAGGATGGAGTGCAAACTCCTGACATCTGACGCCAGGTCAACTCTTCTCTAGCTGTGACCATGTTTTGAGAGGTTCTGGGGATTCAATCGGAGACGTAAAAGAAACTTTCCACTCCAAACAAATGGACTGAAGGTATAATTTATTATACAGAGGAGAGTAAAGGTGACAGTCCACAAACAGATCCGAATAGGTCAAATAATAAGAGGGAAAAACACCAGCTGGATCAGAAAGGGAAACACCAGATCGACTGAGATAGCAGTAGATTTGAATAGGTCATATAATAAGAGGGAAAAACATCAGATCGATTGGAAAGGGAAACACCAAATCGACTGAAGGGAAATGACACAAATCAACCGGAAAGAGAAACACCAGGTTGACCGAAAAGAAAACACATCACATCGGTTACTTACAACATCCACGCCCCACTGCCGGGGAGAGTCCCTTCAATTGACATGGCTGGGTGGGAATCTGAACATCAGAGGTCCTGGACAGGGCGTCCCCTCCACAGGTGAGACTCTCACCAGGCCTCAATTTCCAGAAGCTTATATAGCATCAGTAGTTTCCAGAGTAAGCAGCTACAGAGTTTGCAGAGCAAGCATTCAGTGTTTCCATACACAAATGGTTATTAGTGGCGTACGTGCACTGAGCCTCCTGGCTATCATGCCAGCCCGGCAGTTGTGTACGTGCATTGTTTTCCCTGGTTATCATCTCAGCCCGGCACAGATGTCCAGTCTGCCCCGAGCTACAACGCCCAAAGAACCTTGAAATGTTACAAATTGCAACTATCTCCATGGGAGAAAGGCCAGTTCCCGGGAAAAAGGCCAGTTGCCACCACACAGAAAGCAGCTTTATATTTCTTTGTGTGCTGGTGGCTGTAGGTCAATGGAACGGCCAAACATGGCTATACTCATGTAAAGACAGACCCTCCTTTCTAGACTTACATCTCATTACTTTATTTTATGTACTCAAGGCCCTAACCAAGCTGCGGCACTCATTATTGTAAAGGCTTTTGCTAACTTCATGCCCTGGCTTATTCCAATCCCTGAACCAGGAGTGATCTCCTCTTTCCACAGGTTGAAATTCTACCAGCCTGCAGGTCCCAGCTGAAATTTCTCACCTTTCATAAAGACTTCCTTGGTTCCTCCAACTGCAAGTGATTTAATTCCCAGGAAAACTCCTACAGCATCTTTTCTTTTTCTTTTTTTTTTTTTTTAAAGATTTTATTTATTTATTTTTTTCCCCCAAAGCCCCAGCAGATAGTTGTATGTCATAGCTGCACATCCCTCTAGTTGCTGTATGTGGGATGCGGCCTCAGCATGGCCGGAGAAGCGGTGCGTCGGTGCATGCCAGGGATCCGAACCCGGGCCGCCAGCAGCGGAGCGCATGCACTTAACCACTAAGCCACTGGGCCGGCCCTACAGCATCTTTTCTATCCTTCTCTCTTACAAACATTCTACCTTGCCTTATAGTTATTTGTAAATGCTTTTGTATTCTCCTCCACTAAAATATAAGCTCATTAAGGGTAGGAAACACGGATAATTATTTTTATAGTTATCATTTGTATTAATCAATTATAAAGTAATTTAGCATTCATTTAATTCCTGTGATATCAGTGAAAAATATATTATTAGCCCCATTTGAGATATATTTTGAAACTGAAGCTGAGTTAGGTTAACTAATTTGGCCAGTGTGACAGCATCTAAATGGCAAAGCCAGGATTCAAACCCATAGTTTTTGAAGCTAAATCTAGAGCTCTTTCTTCATACTATGCTGTCTACAATCATTTTTATGTGGTCTAAAGGTGAACAACCCCTGGCACTTAGCATAATATCTTGGGCTAGTAGATAGCCAAGAGAGATTTATTAATTACATAAATGAATTATAATATGCATAAATATAAACAAAAGTAATCACAGAGAAACAAGATAACTTGCTTAACATAAAGGAGATCTAATAAAATAATTCTCTTACCAAGAGACAAATCATCAATTCAAAAGAGTCGGTGGTGCCAAGAATATAGTTGAATATAGAATGTGAGAAATACTCCAACAAATCTCACAGAATGGAAATAGAGTTAAGTCATTCATTTCAGAGGGTGGATCTGATTCAAAAAGGGAGAACTCTGTTTACACCTGATGTGACAGTGGAAACCACATTTCCAGGTTTATCATTTAAGAGTTTCTGACTGCAAGCACAGAAAACATAGATGAGGTTCTTAGTGAGAATTGAACAAGGAAGAGAAATTTGCAGCGGCTGAAGTGCGTTAGTAAAGAAAACATGCGTTCTGGCCCCCATGATCTTTCTTCCAGTAGTGTTCAGAGCGTGATTTTGTGGATTTATAAAGGCAGCACACATGAAAGAGATGGAAAAGTACAGGCTAGTAACATTCAAAGGAAGCAAAAGCTGTCTGGATTCAGGCTGATAACACAGAATTTGTCTAGGGACGGATTCTCTTGACGTTCGCACTTGATGCTCAAGGGGCTGTACCAAGAATTATCAGCTATAAGAAGGCACTCTAATTTAGCTTATGAAGCAGTTATTGCTCTGGTTGAATGGAAATTGATTAGAAATTGGAAGAATGTGCTGTAGTAGGTCAAATTTTTATAATGCACGTTTCAAAAACGGGAAGTTTAACCAAAAATACAAACTTTATTTAGAGGTAGACTTTAATTTATAGAATTGCACCTATTTCCGAAGAACCTGGCATTTGCTATTACATATTACATAATATTGTAGAGGAACTTACATTCTCAGAAATGAGAAAAGCACAGAAGAGGTTGCTTCAGAGAAAAGGAACATACGGAAGAGAAGGATTTAAACGTACCGTTAAAAATATAATAGAGGATTGATTTTACAATTAATATCCTAGTCTTAAGAAATATCTAAATAAGAATGTAATATTTAAAGTTTTGCAAAATTTAAGTATCAAAAATGGAGAAAAAAGGGGCCAGCCTGGTGGTGTAGTGGTTAAGTCCATGCTCTCTGCTTCAGCAACCCAGGGTTCATGGGTTCTGATCCCAGGTGCAGACCTATGCACTGCTCATGCTGTGGTGGCGTCCCACATATAAAAAAGAGGAGGACTGGCACAGATGTTAGCTCAGGGACAATTTTCCTCGAACAAAAGGAGGAAGATTGGCAACCAATGCAAGCTCAGGGCCAATCTTCCTCACCAAAAATCAAAGGAGAAAAAAGTGATATTGCTTTGATCTTAGAAGGGAATAAATAAAAAAATACAAAATTATCTACCTATTTAATAAAATAAATGAATGCAATAAATCAAAGATATCTTCAAAGAACACTTATTTACATGCTTTAAACTGGTTAGGTAAAAATGGTAAATCAACCCTATGGAATACTATGCAATAGATTTAAAATAACAAGGTCTACTTAAATGTGCTGGCATGAAAGTATGTCTATGTCAGAATGCTAAGAGAGAGAGGGAGACAGAGACAGAGAAAGAGAAAAGTACCTGAACAATATATATGACACAATATGGAGGTATACATATATATATGCATATACATGCACACACATTTAGGCAAATGTTTAGGATCTATGAATTCATACACAGATATATTTATACAGACACATATATGTATATGTTTTTGTAAATGCTTAGAAGAGGACCACTAAGGATGCACACAGAACTGACACCAGTGGTTAAGTCTAGGTAAAGGGAAGGGTAAATGCAAAGGGTAGGAGATTACTAAGGAGAGAATTTCACTTTCTCTTTATTATTTATACATATTATAATGAGAAGGAATCACTTCTATATTTCTTAAATTACATGCATTATGTCTCCAAAACTGGTAACTGAAATCACCAATGTCACCTGGCTGCTAATCTCTATTTATCAGACAGCGAACATATTCCATATTCTATATATCACATCTCAGCTACAACCATGCCTTCCCTGGGGTTTCCTTTAACTTCCTCAGTAACTGGAGATGTAACTTACAAGCATGACCTATTCCCCGCATTTCAAAATCTGAACTTAAGGAAAGAACATCAATATTTACCACATAAGATTTTTCAAATTTTTGATATAATCAGAGAACAAATGCTCTTTTTTTCAAGTTTTAATGTATTCCCAAGTAACTGCTACAAACAATAATAGAGTAAGTTACATCTGATCATTACAAAATAGATAAGTTTTTCAGGGGGTGACTCTTCACTACCCTTATTAAGGTTTTACCCACAAGTTTTATAGAAAATAAAAAGACCAGAAAGAACCATCACATGTAATTCAAAACTGATTCCTGTTCCTCCACTTTGTCTTGTACGTCTGAATCACATCTGATAGTTGGCTAGCTGAACATTCTTTTAGCTATTCCACAGACAATAATTATCCTTCCTTCTATTCTAAATCTTTTATGCAAACCATATGGCACATTTATAAATCTTGCAGGCTCTAATTAAAAGTGTCCATTCAAATTAAACAAGGTCAAAAGAGAAACTATATTGGGATCTACCAAATATTTTTAGTGGAACTATATGTAGAGGACAGTGTAACAGTTAAATCTATCTGCAATCTTCATGTAGATTATAATACACAAAAGCTCAGAAAAGAAAGCATCTCACTGGTTGGTCTTCTAAATATGCAAAGAAAGCTAAAATGTCAGGGAAGCAAAGAGGTAGGAAAAGAAAGCAGCATCTGCTCGATGATTTTGTGTGCCAGGGCTGTGAACAGCTTCATGTAGACTCAGCGAACATGTCCAACTCTGCTTGTGGTGAACTAGTGTAGGGGACGCTATGATATGCCACTCGGATCCCCTTTAGGAATGAAGGACTCATACTGCAGGTGCCAGGAGTACTGCCAATATACAGCCTTCAGCTGTCATCCTTCTTCGGGAACTGCCTCTGCTGAAGACAGCCTCTTTATACAAGGAGATGTCTCCTTCTCGGGGCCGCCTACATCCAATGACTGGTGCACGCAGAGCAGAAAAGTCCAGCCCCTGGCCCCAAGTCAGCACAACTCTGAAGGGCCATCTCAGCTTCAGAACTTCCCATGAGATCCGCCGAAGTTTTGGGGTGACTGCATCACACCCAATTTTCTCCTTCTGTCCATTCCTGTTTCGCTCCCTTCCTTTCTACAGTTGCTGATTCTAAGGGCACCCCCTAAAATAATTCTTGCACATTAATCTCCACCTCAGAGTCTGCTTCCTGGGAGCCCATCGTGTGACAAATAGTTTATAAATCAGGCTAGAAACCAAATTTGAAACAGAATAATTCACAAGAAAAAACATTTCAAAAAAAGATGGTCAAATGTTAATGTTGGAAATAATTTTTATTTTCATATTTCTGTGGACATCTAGCATATTTCTGAACATGTAACATATTTCTCTGAAACAACACTTTACTACTAGTTTTTAAGAAGGAGTCTATTGGGGGAAACTACTGAATTTTCTCTGTGAGTAAGGCCTTCATGAGGTGAAAGCAAAATATATTTATAATAGAGACAAAAGTGTAATGAGAAATAGATGTTTATTGAATTCGAGTAAAATTATCCATATTTTACAAAAGTGCTAAGGTCATTAAGGTGGAATCCTGTACTCAGGGACTTGGACAAGCCCCACAGGCATTGCAACTGAAGACAAAACTTAGTAAAAGGGGGACAAATTCTTAACCAAGAAGTACGTAAAACAACATCTAGAAAAGGTTATTGTTAGGAGACAAAGTTAAGAAACACTAAAAACCGTAGATTATTTTGATGTGTTTTTTTGAAATAATAACGGCAGATAAATTCCTGGTTAACGGAATCAATAAACATATTTATTACCAATAATGTTGTGTGAGTTTACATGGAAGACACAAAACATTAACACTTAGCCCCCATCATCAAGAAACTTAAAACGTAGTTTATCAAAACTTCCCTAAGAAGTCTTTTCTTGGAGAGGAAATCAAAACAAAAAACAAAAAAAACGGTGAACATACGTTTAATTAAAGATGTAATTTTTTTAAACCAATTGGAAAGTCACTTAAGGGAAAGATACTTTTCCTCAATTTCATCTCATTATTAATTTACGTTCCAAAGACAAAAGAACTCTATTCTTTTCCTTATTAGAATCACCATTATTTCAACTTACTACAAACACCTGATAATTGCTTTATGTAAATCACTCATTATAAAAGTTCAACTATGATTGTAATCAACTCTGAACACAATACCTTCAAGATTCTCTCAAAAAATTCTTGAAATACAAGTAATAACATTTGGTATAAGTACACAAATTATAGAATAAGGATATTAAAGATTTATTTTAAAAATATATTATTTGAAAGTAAATTTCAACATTTGGTGCCATTTTCTTTCCTTTATTAAAAATCTAATATATCGGGCCGGCCCCGTGGCTTAGCGGTTAAGTGCGCGCGCTCCGCTGCTGGTGGCCCGGGGTTCAGATCCCGGGTGCGCACCGACGCACCCCTTCTCCAGCCATGCTGAGGCCGCGTCCCACATACAGCAACTAGAAGGATGTGTAGCTATGACTTACAACTATCTGCTGGGGCTTTGGGGGAAAAAATAAATAAATAAAATTTAAAAATCTAATATAGAGCTTGACAAATTTAATTGTTCAGAAATATATTTTGAACCCAGAAAAATACTTTAGATTACTTTTAAATATTCTTACATCAAAATGTACATCCAGGGGCTGGCCCAGTGGCGTAGCGGTTAAGTGTGCCCACTCCGCTGCTGGTGGCCCAGGTTCGGATCCCGGGCACCCACCGACTCACTGCTTGTCAAGCCATGCTGTGGCGGCGTCCGATGTAAAGTGGAGGAAGATGGGCATGGATGTTAGCCCAGGGCCAGTCTTCCTCAGCAATAAGAGGAGGATTGGCAGATGTAAGCTCAGGGTTGATCTTCCTCACAAAAAAAAAAAAAAAAAAGTACATCCAGTATTCCCATGAATATTTTTACAGAAATTTAATGCACATCTTTCCAACTTAAATCATACACTATCAAAATGTCATCTCAAAAGTAAAATGCTGTCTATTTATCAATTTTTGAAATCTTTTCTTTCAAATGGCAGCAACTTGATATTAAAAAGCTACTGTTTATTTCCTCATACCAAACTTACAAAATTCAAGATCTTAAACATAATTTTTTTTCAATTAATGTGGGGGAAAAAAATGTAGCAACTAGTCCTGAAAACATTTCTAAACAGAAAGGGAGAAATAAATTAGTTTGTAATACAGTGAATACAGTTTAGCATGCTCATTAGCATTTTATTCAAATCTCTTAGAATACTTTATTAAAAACCCTGACAACATCCATAGGGGATGGAGATAATGCGTCTTTTTTTTGTGTGTGTGAGGAAGATCGGCCCTGAACTAAGATCTGCCAATCCTCCTCTTTCTGCTGAGGAAAACTGGCCCTAGGCTAACATCCGTGCCTATCTTCCTCCACTTTACACGGGACGCGGCCACAGCATGCCTTGCCAAGCGGTGCGTCGGTGCACGCCTGGATCTGAACCAGCGAACCCCGGGCCCCCGCAGCAGAGCTCGCACACTTAACTGCTTCGCCACCGGGCCAGCCCGATAACGCGTCTTTTTATATACTCATTTCCTAAAACGTTAAGGGACAGCAGAAAGGGTTAATTCACTTTCCTTCTACCCTATTCCCACCTTCCCCATAAAATGGAAAACAAGGAAAACCCCAGCTGATAAATTCTTAGGTGATTTCTAGCTCACTAAGATTCTCTTTCTGATGTTGTTGGTAATATTCATTCTAAAATCTACTTACTCTTTCAAATATGTCAGTCAATGAGCTCAATGAGAGAGTAGAGAAGTGAAGAAGACCAAGATTATAGGTTGGATTCCAGGATCAAATCTAAAAAAATTACTCATGAGAAATTATTGTCCAGAGGCCATTTACTGTCTTGTACTCTTAAGCAGCCCCTATACACATGTGCATTTTTGATAATAAAAGGAGAAATATGAATAACTTGGTAAAATCCATAAGTGAGAAGCGAAGAATTCATTTAACGCATATGTCCTTATATATCAGCCAGTACTAATATTCCTGTAAAGGGTGACATAGTAGAAACTTCTCTTCAAAAAGAAAAGTAGAAATCAGAATTTAAAAACCTAGAGCTTACACAACCTTCTTAATCCAGGGAAATAGGGCCTTACTCTGCGCTTATGCAAGTTTATCTCATGCATAAACATTTTAAAATCTTTTTATGATTATAAAAGTAACGCATTACCATTGTTGACAAAGTTGACATTACAGAAAATAATTTTTAAAAAGGAAATTAAATATCTTATAAAGCCACTATTGAGAGAGGGTCTATATTAACATCTTGGTGTATTTCTTTCTAGTCTCATGTATCTGATCTGTATCTGTATTTCTATCTTCATGAATTTCTTTCCCACTTTCTATATCTCTATCTACATCCAAGTCTACTTCAATTTCTGCTTTATTTATTATTCAATCTCGCTGTATATGCATCCATCTACCAGGTAGTGGGTAAATTCTGAGTCATCCTCCCATTTCCTTGGCTCTTCCTTCAAGATATCCATGCAGGAAACTTTCTCCCTCATTTTTTTTCAAGAAGGGAGAAAAAGGAAAGTTCCTCCGTCTCATGCCAATCACCTGTATCTCAACCTAGTGCAGCCCCATCACCAACTAATTACAGTTTCTCAAGTTCATTTCAATCCTGTTCGCAACTCAAGTTATATCTGCTACATTTTCTTTCTAGATGGAGTTCAAATCATGCTGCATAAATCTGTATTCTGCACTTTTTTCGCTGAATAGTGTATCATAAACATTTTATCATGTTAATATATTTTCAAAGTTACTGCTTAATATTCTAATGTGTTATTTATATTTCTAATGAACTTAATTGTCTAAAAATTCCAGAGCTAAATAAGAGAAAGATCAGAAATAAGGAAGACATTGAATAAAAATGAAGAAGAGGTGGAATAACTATAAAAAGCAGACTCAATACCTCTAAAAAGCAGAGTGTCATGTTATGTTGTCTTATAAAGGTAGATATAATACCTGTGTATAAGTAACATTCGTGAATAGGCAAAGTTAAATCAATTCATGCACTGCTTAAGAAGAAAGGAGGGGTGTTTTACATTTGTGTTAGATATTCATTTATTCCACACCACAAGAGGTAATACATGTCAGTTTTTACTGTCTTTGCTGAACCAAATATAATCTGTACCTATCTCCATCAGAGTGGAAATTCTTTCTCGGTCCTTCGGTTGGGGAAAGTGGCTCCTCTTCCTCAGGGTCACACAAGTCCTGAGAAATGACTCTGCTCTTTGGTCCACAAATCACTCATGTGCAGGGTTCTTAAGGGCCCTCTGCAGGCAGCATCTCTCCCACCCTGTGCCAAGCTTGGGAATGGGATGGACCCTTTTGCCAAGACTGGGAGACTACACCTAGCGGGCACTTCCCTGTGGCTCTGTCTTGTCCCTGGGCCTTCTGCAGCCATGGGGCATGATGCTGTTCTCATGAGAGACCCCAACATGCCCATCTCCTCCCCAAGTCTCCAGCAATTTCTCTCCACTTCTTCCTCAGGCTGCTTCTGCCTCATCCCTCTTTTTATATTTTCCTGAATTTTCTTCACACTCAAGAATGCAGTAAAACTCCTTTCAGGTGTGTAGACTTTCAAAACCTGCAGCATGGCAACCACTTTATGAGGCAGGTGGTACCAAAATGCAGGGAGAGGGGTGCCTAGATGTGGGTGGGGGAGAGCAGATGAGAAGGAATGGGTGGGGAAGCTCTTTTTTTACTTTCTTGACTACTGAGGCCATGGCAACAAGAAATGCATTACTGTCTCTAATGTTGCACTACATTATTTCTACTTCCTATAATTTTAATTTAGAAAACTTTCCATCAAATTAAAAAGATTTTGTCCATACACATAAAAATACCTCTAGAAGGCTTGGTTATTCTAAATGACTAATTCCGGGAGATATCAGCATTATCTTGGTATTGCTACAGAATTTTTGTAACCAGAGGTACATTAACTGATTGCTTTATCCAGGGATACATCCCAATCACTCAGAACAGAATTTAAAGACCTCAAATAGTTCATTTGGCTAATATTCCTTAAGTCACTCAGCATACTACCATTTGCCTGTTGTCAAAGATTTAATGAAAAATTCATAGAAGACTGGATTACACTGACGATTTTGGTTATATTGGGCCCTTCTTTATATAAACCTAAACAACATAATACTAATAAAACTAAGCTACTTTTGTACCATGCTTTACAATACTTTCAAATACAGCTTGTTTTGTTACAAATGTTCCTTGAACGACAACTAGCTGATAAGATATTGGTAATTAGGAATTAGGTCAATTTAATGCGTGGGTTCAGATTTGAATTTTTTCCAGCATATTGGTGCTTTGTCCTACTAAGTACCAGCAGCTAAATGTACACTACACAATTGAAATACAGAAAGTGTTGCAGACTACAATACTCTAAGCAACGCCTACTCACTCCATAGTCTTCCTCTCAACTTGCGTTGGCCCCATGCTAGCTCTTGGAGGCACATATCCACGCACTTGGTATACCCCGACCTGTCCTCAAAATTCAAAAGCTACAACCCTTCCTTATTCCCGTTCTATCAAGCTACTTTCTCTCTCTCTCTCTCTCTCTCTCTTTTCTTAAGGTAAAATCTTATAATTACTGCAGAATTTCTTTTTTAGGAATTTAATTTGTTTTTTGAACTGCAGTGTATTTTTGTTAGTCTGGTCGTGTCAGAGCTCTGGTTATAAAGGTGCATTTGTCTTTAGTGTTGTGCCCTTCTTATTTTTAAAGTTGCATTATATTTAGGGCTGTGATGTTTTTTAGGAACTCATGTTACAGTAGAAAGATCTGTACCTTATGCTTTTTCATTCTCTTAGTAAACCTGTGCAGTAGGTAGGGCTTTTTACAGACGAAGAAACAGAGGCTCAGGGAGCTTCAATGATTCACTCATCAGCATGTGGCAGGTAAATGGCAGCCAGGAGACTGGAGCCTGGGTCCGCTGATTCCTATTCTAGTGCTCTGGACATGACCAGACTTTGCATCTTTAATAACTAACGGCATAAATTATTTTATTCATTATGACCCACTTCATAATGTGGCTTCTCTTGTTGCTTTAAATTAGTATTTCAAACTTCAATGCTTATTTGTGTTATGTGTTCATGACTTGTCCGCTTTGCACTCCACCATTGCACACTGGTCCTGGTGTCTCAGAAGCCAGAGGTTTGCTGGAAAGGAATTATAGATCTGCCTATGCAAAAGAAAAGAAAACACACCTGGTTAAAGCAGGCTTGTGAGTTAATGGATCATGTCGTCACCCACAACGAGGTACATAGGATAAATCATTACAGATTCATCCACGACCATGCAGTGTGCATTTTTTGAACACCGCTCATGAATCAGGCACATTTTGAGGCCTGGAACAGAGGAGCAAACATGACACAGCTCCCTGTTCCCTAGCACAAAGCAAAAGAGACCCTTGTGAGAACTTCCATCGGATAGGTACAGTTTAGGGCAGTGGTTCTTCAACTTTAAGGCATCCAATCTATCTGGAGGATTTGTTTAAACAGATTGCTGGGCCCCACCCCCAGAGTTTCTAGTTATTTAGATCTGGGGTGGGGCCTGATAATTTGCATTTCTAACAACCTTCTAGGTGACGCTGAGGCTGCTGGTTACTTAAGCTCTCTAATCTTTTATCGTCTGTAAAAATGGAGCTTCGTAATAGTACCTAACCCACAGGATAGTCCTGAGGATTAAAGCAATCGATAGCATAGAGCCTGGTACACAGGGAGAAGTCAATAAATCGTAGCTTTTATTATTATTTTTATTATTATTAAGGGGTTTCAGGAGGATTCTTTCACATTCTCTCTCTCTCTCCTACTTCAGAATATCTGAAATCCCTTTAACCTAAGACAAACTGATAAAAATTAAACAAAACTCTCTGAGAGAGTTTACTTCCAGCAATATTAGGAATTAAATCAGCAATATCCCATCCTTCCCTCATTCTGCTTTTGATAAAGTGAAGACCACTGGAGCTTTAAAAGGTGTTGATAAAGGGGAAAGTATTATCCTGAAGAGAACACAGAAGCAGAACACAGAGAACAACAACGAACGAGCTTGAAGTAACAAAGAGAACTCAGAAATTCTCCTGAGGTCTGCCCTATCCCCTCTTACCACACAAAATTTCCATTCAACAAATAGGGTTCCGTCTACACTCCACTTGTCTCTATAAAACCCAATATTATTATAATAGCAAAATTATTAGAGAAGAAAATGTTGGACTACTTTTTTCAGTTGAAGGTCTGCTGTTTCAAAATGCAAGCTGTGTCCAGTTCTGTTATATGACAGGCCCCCTGAACATTCCCTCAGCAGGACATGACACATGTTGAAAATAAGGTTATTGAATAAGAAATACAGAAAATAATGATTGATCTCCCATGGAAAACAGCTGCTTCTTGTTAGCAGCTAAACAAACGCCCTCTCTCTGGGTTTTGCAGAAGTCTTAATACTGTACGGAAGAGAAAAATGCCAACGGAGGCACACACAGTCTGAAAGGAGCACAGCAAAGGCTTTGTACTAAGATAATTTTTTTTAAACTTGAAGCACTTAAAAATCTCTACACAACAATTAGTATCCAGGAAAGGTGATGCCCACCCTAGGTCAATGGAAAAAAAGGGAATATTTCTTACAGATGGGTTCTTCACTACACATATAGGACAATGTAGGAAAAAAAATCTAAATCTAAAGTTATTTAAACATTAGGTAACACAAACAAACTAATATAGTATCCATGCGATAAGTTACTCTTTTTTGGTTTCTTGCTAAAGCTGTGATGCCCTATTTAAGTACATAAAGAATATAGTTTCTTTGGATCTACTAATATTTCTAAGTTTAAATTACTTTAAATGATGCTTTAGGCTTAAAAAAATCACTTTGTTTCTGTGAGCAAAAATCTACATAAAAATAGATGCATATTTTAATTTCAGATGAAATTTAATTACTGTTCCAAGGGGACTATAGGGTTAAGTTTCTGTGAGCCTCTGGTCACAATATTTTCACCAACCAATCAATACATAACGTTTTATGTGTGCTTCTGTTTAAAGATACCTTATTTAATATAATTTGAGGGCCATTTTAAACAGTAAAATCATGAACAAAAAACACAAATATGTGAAAAACATGGTGCTAAATAGACTGCAAAAAGAACACTTGTTTACAGTATGAGAGCTAAAACAAAAAGGTGGCGTATTGCCTTGTTTGACCTTGGCTGGGAACGTCTGTGTTGGGTGACTCAGATTTTTAGCCGCTCTGCATATTCCACAAATGACTACTAAAGCACTGTGAGTACTGATTTGGGGGTTATAAATACATTTTAGTGAGTAGGTGAATTCACATTATGAAGATTGACTGTATTTTCTTCACCATTTTGAAGATATTGCCATAGTAGACTCTACTATGACAAATTTGTCATTTTAGGTAATCCATCTTTTCTATCTTGCCGCTTTTAGAATTTTCTCTTCATTCTTGATGTTCTGAAGTTTCACTATAATGTAGAGAGGTATGAATTTAATTTTAATTACCTCTACAACAGTTAGTGTTCATTTCCAATCTGAAAATAGGTATCTTTCTCTAATTTTGGAAAACATTTTTCAGTCATTATTTCTTCAAATATTTCTTCTCTATATCTGGGATTCCTAATACGTATATATTGGAACTTCTCAATATAACATCTATATATCTTAACTCTTCATTCACTTTTTTCATCTATTCATATCATTTGACTACCTGCTAAATGAAATCTTCAGCACTAGCTTCAATTCTTAAGCTATATCTATACCTATATCCACAATTTCTATGAGTTTTACATTATAATCCTTTTTTTTTTTGATTCACATCCCTCAGTTTTTGTTTTACTATTTTCTTTGAGTATTTCTTTCTTTTCCTCTTTGAGGATCTTGAACATACTCATTTAAAAGCAATTTATGACTAGTATATTATTTGCTTGTTGATGGAACTAAATGCATCTTCTAACTAGATGAGTTTTTTAGTTCTTTTCCTTAACATTGATTTTTCCTATGTGCTTTAGAATTTTAGCTGGCAACTTCAATTTGCATGAAAGCATTTTTCTTTCTTTGCTGTCTCTCTGAGCTCATTCCTCTCCATTTATCATTTTTCCAGTCACCCACACTTAGACTCTCCAGAACAGGTAGTGCATTAGGGAAGATGCTTTCCTAGAATAGGGCTATCGTAGATAGAGTCTCTGAAAAAGCAGCTGGCTTGGCCTAGTTCTAACTCCTCACCATCTGGGGTATGCAAATCAGAACAAGTTGGCTTGAGTCAGTCTCCTTTCAAAGGTAGGAAATTCTGTCGTGGACCTTGGTTTCCTGCCATAACTCTGGCATTGACACCCTGTCATGGGTTGAATAGTATCCTCCTAAAATTTACATGTTGGAGTCCTAACCCCCAGTATCTCAGAATGTGACCTTGTTTGGAAATAGGGTTGTTGCAGACGTAATTAGTAAAGATGAGGTCATACTGGAGTAGGCTCTAATCCAATATGACCAGTATCTTTACAAAAAGAATGCCATATAAAAGGCCGGCCTGGTGGCATAGCAGTTAAGTTAGAGTGTTCCGCTTCGGCGGCCTGGGGCTCATGGGTTCGGATCCCGGGCGCAGACCTACACCCCACTCATCAAGCCATGCTGTGGTGGCGTCCCATATACAAAATAGAGGAGGATGGGCACGGATGTTAGCTCAGGGCTAATCTTCCTCAGCAAAAAGAGGAAGACTGGCAACGTATGTTAGCTCAGGGCTGATCTTCCTCACCAAAATAAAGAATGCCATGTGAGGAGAAAGACATTCACACAGGGAGAACGTCATGTGATGATAAAGGCAGAGAATGGCGTGATGCTTCTACAAGCCAACGAACACCACAGATTGCCAGCAAAGCATGATAAGCTAGGAGAGCCCTGGAGCAGATCCTTCCGTAGCACCTTCAGAGGGAGTATGGCCCTGCTGGCACTTTAATCTCAGACTGCCAGCCATCAGAACTTTGACACAATAAATTTCTGTTGTTTAAACCACCCAGTTTGTGCTACTTTGTTATGGCAGCCCTAGCAAACTAGTAAACTCACCATTGGGTTATTTCAGTCTCTGTTTTAAGTCCAATTCCCAGTGCCTTACCTGTTTGCAGACTTGGAGCCCCAAAGGTCTGACTTTAGTCAATCCAACCACACTTACAACTCTATGATTCTGTGTCTTTTTTGTTATATGGAAGTTTATGTTTTTTTATATTTATTTGTTTAGTTTGGCTATTCTTACTTAATTTTAAAAATATATTTTATTTACCACTATCATATCTCTGGAGATGATGAAGGAGTTTAATATGGGAACTCACCATAACATCTTTTCCAAAAATCTCTATTTTCTAAGTATTCTATAAGAAACATATATTCTTTTTTATAATAGGAATGGACGTTTCAAGAATAAGAGATATAACAAAGTATACTCTGATCCATGGTTTTAAGAATATTTTACAAAGCAAAGAAAAAATTATGAAGGAAAGAAAAGAGAGAGAGAAAATGAGGAAACAAAGAAAATAAGGTACTATTCCTCCCCAAACCATCAATCAAGATTCCTCTAGACAGACTCAAAGGAGCACGTAAGATGAAAAACTCAATAATCAAAATCTATTGTCATTTCTATTTGCCTTCGATTAATATTAATATTCCTCTGATCCACTGTTCTAGACTCAATGGTTCCCTTAATTCCTCCACTGGCCAGCTTTCATCCATATGTGTGTTTGGAGAAAAAAAATTATACAACATTAAATCAGGTCCCTTAAGAAATGGGTGTGGGTGGTGACACACTTCTCGGGTCTTCTGGGAAGCTGGGCATGATGACATACTTTGCTACATAGAGATGAACATCCATATGCGTTTGTGCTATTTTCACTGATGAACAGCTTGAGAAAGATTCATTAATAAAATCTTTCAATGATTCCAGATTCAGAGTGTCTGCAAACATCAGCCATGACCCAGAAACAAATCAAAGCAGCCGAGAGATTTTTAAATAGACTTTCACTCAGTTTGGAACATGCATTAAAAAATATCCCATAAACCTGGGGTATAGGTCATACTTGTAAAAAATAGACAATAATTACAAAAAGCATATGCAATGGAATGGACTCTCACCAAATTCTTATCAAATGTTTACTGTATTTATTAAAGGAAGCATTTTTGAGATGCTAGCTAACACACTTTCAACCTAAATTCTTCGTTGGAGGGATTATAAATATCTTTGCACAATATGTATATGGAAGCAGGTGGCATTGTGGAAAGAGTGTTAGCTTTGAAGTAAAAAAAAAAAAAAGGCTGGTTCCACCATTCACTGATCATGAGTAAATCTTTTAATCTTTCTAAGCCCCATTTTCCTCACAACTGGAAATAAGAACAATAATACCTTCTACTTATATGGTAGATTATGCAAATTACAAAGTGTTATTTAACAATAAATGTTTATTCACATTATTATAAAAATTTAAGGGGAAAACAACTGAAAACAAAAATAACATCCAGCATAGATTAATGATCTCCTTGAAGAGTAAAGACACATTGTGGCATTGTTATTTCAACTTGTGAAAGGTTGTGAACGTGCCAGTCGGAACGTCCAGGAGACTCCGGTGAGTGGATTGGGTTCAGAGAGCCCGGCCCTGATCTTTCTGCTTCATGTTCTGAGTCTCAGCATGGCGGATGCACGGGTTTGAGTGTATTGGTTCACATACAGGGCCTGAGAGACCAAGGGCAGATAAGTTCAAATGAATTTCTATTTATGGATATATTAGTAGCTTTAACACCTGGACTGTTCTTCTTCACAATGAATGGTGTGCCTGGGGAGTAGCTCTACTCAGGAAACCAAATTATAGATGAGAAGCTGGCCTTGTCGATCTGAACAAAGGAAGACACACGCTTTTAACAATTAGTGCCCTCAAGATCAACAAGCCCAGTGAACAAGCCATCCTCTACTATACATTATTTTTCTTTTTAAGCAGGATGTGCAGAAAAGCAGCCTCTTCCTCGGGCAGAGTCAGAAACATTCCATTAGCCAACGTCTGTTGTCTGTGATCCAGCAGCGTGCTGGGCCCTGGGTAGATATGAAGATGCACGACAAGGGGGCTGGCCTCAAGGAGCTTTGTGTCTAATAAGACAAACGTGCAAACCACTGACTACAATAAGATAAGATGAAGCGGGTCTTGTGTGAATTTTGTGTGTGTGAGGTGAGTGGTGTAAAAGAAAGGAAAGCAAGTGAACATTTTTTGGGCACTTAGGTCGGATGAATGATGTAGATGTAACCCACATATCAGCTACGGTCACCTTGGTCTCTAAGATTCTAGAGAAGATTGGCTCCAATGCTCCTGTTGCTGTAGCGGGCCCTCAGTTGACAGGGTCAGCGGATAACCCGGGAAAGCACAGACTTGTTCATGGGAGGCCAAGAAGTCCTGCCCCTGCCATAGGGCTAAGAGAGAGTAGTATGAATGTCCTGCTACTCTGGTGCTTTCATTCATTATAAGTTATAAATCACACGTATTTATTTTATGGTATGTAATGCTTTTATGATGTTTTAATACTTACAACTATAAAATTTTAATTATGTAAGTATCCCTCCACCCTTTATTCTCCAAACTGTCCTCGTTTGGGCAATAAATGTAATGATTATCTTACTATAACCCCCATACTCACCTGGCCCAGTGTCCTGGGTCAGCCATCTACAGGGGCACTGCTGGAATCATTGCAACTATCCTTGAAGTCCCATCCGGCCATGGGACCCAGAATTTTTTCTACTGATGTTTAAGTGGAGTACACAATTGCCAACAAATGCCTCAAACCTCAGCCAGGACCAGAAGAGATTTCGATCCTTAAGCAGGCCCAGAAACTGCCAGTGGCTACCTGGGCAGGCTTAATCCACCATCTCATGAACCTCACTATAAAAAGGTAAGATTTTATGCCATTAAATCTCCAAAATTATTTTACCATGATCATATTTCATATTGCCTATTTGACAGAGAGGAAGAAAATATGGATTATATTTCCTAAACCAAATTTTGTACACATTAATCAAAAATATGTTTTATGTATAAATTTATTTATATAATAAATGTTATAAAACAAACATATATTTAGTAACACTCAATAAATTGCCTCATTAATAAGTATAAGCTCATTAAATCAGGACATTCTTAGAAAATTTGGTAATGTCTTCATTAATGTAAAAAAAAATTAATGCCTGGAGTAAGTGGTTCCAAATTATGACTCATTTGATGGATCCTCCTAAATGATCCTAAATTATTCTTCTTTAGCTTTAGCAAAAGAATAACAACCCAGATAGGGAAATAAATCTCCAAATCATCCTGAAAAGGTGTCATTAACCTGAAATGCTGAAAGGCATTTCTCTCTCCCTTAATATTGAAAACAGCAAACTAAAATTAGCATACACTGAGCAAAAAAAAATTTTTTTTAAAGATATTGCAGATGTGGTGATAGAGAATACCACCAATATAGCAAGTGAGAGAGTCCTGCACAGTATAACTTGCAAAGTCCAGGCCCTGCTTGGCATATAGCAACATCATATAAGTTTGTGTCTGAAATATAACAGTTACAATAACAACCCAGGAGCAATATCCAAAAAAGCAAACAGACACATCAAAGTGAAAAACTGGTCTTGTAATTATTACCTTTCATGGTGACGGAGGATAGCACACTGCTTTCTATGAATAAAATAAGTAATACTTCCAAGGAAACTAGGTGGTCTCTGCAGGGCAGGGAGAACCGTCGTTGGTTGACTTGTACCCAGGAGCCAGGATGTCAATTTACCTCGTTTGGTTCTCCTTGTCTCCTGCAGCATTAGGTGATCATTCGGGATGAAGCAATGAGGACGGCCAGTGAAAGCCGGAGGAGAGAGAATTTCAAGTATGACATGTTTGCAACGTTGTCCTATATCTGGCCTAACAGTCTTTGGGAATTTAAAATAATTTTGGATAAATTATCAGAACTCTAAAATAAATAGATTCAGGAGTTAGACATAGGTGATTTAGAAACTAATAAAAATGAATAAAAATACATTATATAATGTTAATTTTTTTTTTTTTTTTTTTTTGCAAGGCAAGACTCACCCTATGCTAACATCTGTTGCCAATCTTCCTCCACCCCTGGGCCCCCAAAGCCCTAATACATAGCTATGTATAGTTGTAAGTTGTTCTAGTTCTTCTATGTGAGCTGCTGCCACAGCATGGCTACCGACAGACAAACGGTGTGGTGCCTGGCTCGGTAACCAAACCCGGGCTGCCAAAGTGGAGTGTGCTGAACTTTAATTGCTAGGCCAGCAGGGCTGGCTCAACATATAATGTTAATTATATTTGTTATATATATGTCTAATTCTGTCATTCCAAATCTTGATCCCTGATTCAAAATGGCTTTCATGACTGACTTGACATGCTAAGAACTATGTTGCCAAATTTAATGGCAAAAGTATTCAAAAATGGTGTCCGATGTCTCAGTTGTATAATAAAGAATGAACATTGACTAAACTTCCCCTAATTTGTGTAGTATACAAGAATGACTAGTAGTAAGTATATGAAGTCTGTTTCTGATTGTGTAGTTGTCGTTAAATCCACTACAAGTGCTAGTAGTCTGATAACCACGGCTTTGATTTTCTTTCATTGTAGTTAATAACAAATAAAAATTTGCTTGCATGTTTTGAATTTAATAAGTTTATATTTTTATCAAATATTTTTGGTTTGAATATTTTTACTGGATGTAAAATATGGTAAGGTATAAGGAAATGCCATTTTGAAAACATTTTGTTTTTATTACAAAATATTACATGCTCAAGGTAAAAAAAATGTGAACAGTACAGAGAAAAAACTATTGAAAATAAAAGTCTTTCTCCCTTTTTGGCACCCTCTTATATCCTCCCAGACTCTGAAGTCATACTCTTAATAATTTGCTGTAAATTCATCCAGATATTTTCAATACCAGTTCTTACACACACACACACACACACACACACAGACACACTCAAGGGTTAATACAGTGTGGACAACTTTTCATTGTAACACAGGTAACTGTCACATTCTTTTTGATGATTACCTCACGTTTTAATTTGCTAATATCTTTTATTAAGGCAAGAAAGTCTAGGTAAGTAATTACTCTTATAAACAGGTCTGGGGCTCAAAGGACACCCTCCTAGATAGAGGAATCAATAAAAAAGACAATTACACGTGATTAATTTGCTCATTGTTGTCCTTTCTGTGAACACTGTGTGGGCAGAGGCTCTGGCTTTTTTGTTTTATAAAGTATAGTCAATAAGCCAACACTGTGAGCATGATGTCATCTGTAATACATTTGTGTTTTAACAAGCTGAGGGGTATTTTTATTTTAATCAACTTTATTTTTATTTAATCTCTCTTCTCATACAGAATCACTGAGAAATGTTGGCATTTGCAATGAACTACATATTTGAGGAAATGAATACAAGTCTGTACTTTGAAAATAAGAACAAAATGCAATTTTGTTTGTTAAATTACTCTAAATAGAAATCTAAGTGAATTTTTGAATAATCAAGCTTCCTGTCCCTTCAGCTAGTCTTTTAATATTAAACAACCCCACTAACATTTTGCAGATAATCACGCCTAAAGTAGTGCTTCGAATTGGGCTGTTAATGAGAGTGCCGGCAGATCTGAGCTTCTCGCAAAATCTATTATGGATTGTTTTAAAACTTTATTAAGAGTACATCAGATGGCTTCATAAAATACAGGGATGTTTCAATACAGAATCTGACTTTTATTAGTCCTCTCATGAAAAACGGCATCAGTTTGATTCGAGATGGCAATAAAAAATATATAGCCTGTTCTAGGGAACTCTATTTTCCCAGATCTTGAAATTTTTGATTAGTAGGCAAAGAATTTATATCACATAGCAGGCAAGGTAATGGACATAGTGAGATTTACCTTCCCGAACAGTTCCATTGAAAGTCAAATCTCTACAGCCTGGCAGATATGGTATTCCTCCTAATATTTCTTATAATCATATTCAAGCATTATATATACTCTTTTGTCGTGCTTAAGATCAAGAATGAGATGACCCAGTTACAGAAGGTTAATAGCTAAGTTTGCTAAAAAAATACCAGCAAATGTTTGAGATTTCCACACTATCTTTAAGACATCTGAAAAAAATGAAAGTTAATGCCATATTATAATTTAGAATATGTTCGATCCAAACAATTTTAAAACCCTCTCTTTTCTTTTACAACATAATTACAATATTCTATGTGTTATGACAAAGATTCATAAGCTTTTAGGTTTATATACTGAACACATGCCTCTGACTTTGATAACACCTCCTCCTCCATCCTATTCCAGTCTAAAAGTACATTTCCTCTTTCAAAGAAAATTATTGTGATTTTTTGAGGCAAAACATAGTCGTTTTAAGTCTATTTTAAAGAAATGCATAAACTTAAACATAGGAACTCAGAGAGCAGAAATTAATTATGTTTTCCAGGAGTGTCCTAAAAAAAATATTTGCCAGTTTATAGACTAATTTTTCTATTAAATTTTAATATAAAATTTGTATTATGCTGTGTCATGAAAATAGTTCCTTAATACATAAGAAGTGTCATGCTTCCTTAAAACCTTACTAAACCCTATCTCTTCAGATGACTTTACTCTGATCTATTTTCTAACCATTCATCCCTTCATCTAACATTCATTAAACATCTACTATATGCCAGGCCCTGTGCAAAGCATTCATAAGGGCTACTAGAGAATTACAACAGCATTCTTATCTTTAAGGTATTCACAGTCTGGTGGGAGAGACAGACAATTTAACAAATAAATACAACACATCATATGAAGTTCTAATAGAAGGTTGCCCAAAGGGCTAAGGAATCACAGAGAAACAAAGGAACTAAATGTTCACTAGATTCTTGGGACAATCGAATCCAGGAAATTCCGAGAGAACATGAGCATGGGCTGAGTGTATTCCCTCCATCCCTACTTCCCCACCTCCAGTCTGCCATTAGGCCTCTTTCCCATCACTCTATCTCTTCCCCTTTTAGTGGAAATACTATATAATCATTAGGGAGCTTATCCACAGCAAATTTTTCTACTGCTTGACCACATTTTTTTTAAATGGGACTTTGGGGAATATGATACTTCCTGATGAAGTTATAATCAGATTACTAATAACTTCAGAAGAAGGAGAAATTACATTTCTACCTAGCCTTACCTTTAAGGTCTATCCCAGTATGCAGTAGTAGGATATAATTTGAATATCACTCTTCTGATTAAGTCTTACCCCTTTGTCTAGGCTCTAGGTTCAATGGGATTTAGGAAGATACTAACAAGTCATCAATTGTTTCATAGTATCAAAAACTTCCACATTTGCAAATATCTTAATATTTACATATCCTTTTCACTGACACATTTTCATTTGATTTAAAAAAAAAAATCCCATGAGTTTGGTAGCACAGATATTATTATCCCCATTTTAGAGACGAGAACACTGAAATTCTACAAGTACAGTGGCAGAGACTGGACTAGACTTTTTGGCTTTTTTTCTATCTCCTCATGATACCTTTCATTCACTTGCCCAAATTAAATTAGTTCTAGGACCAATCACTATTATAAAAACAGTGTCTGAAAATCCTAGCCAATATTTTCTTTTTCAGGTAACAGGGTGACTTTCATAGTAAACCCAGGCTCAGTCTTCTCCAATCCACACTGTAGAATTAATCTACACTACCCCTCTCCTCATCCATATAGAGCTGCATACAATCTAACTCCAGTCTGTTGAACACTTAGCTGATGAAGCACCATTTCTTACTTTGCCTTCTATTCTGGTGCTGTTTCTTTGGACATAGCACCCTTGTCTCTCTGCCTTTCAAACTCTTCCAATCTTTTATAGATTGGATCCACGCTAATCCTCCTTGAAGCCTGACTCGCTCACTTGATCTCACCATTTATTCATCAACTCTCTCTCTGTTTTAAAAAATAGATTTTATTATTATTATTCAGGTATGGTGAGGACAACTGATCAGGAGATGACTGTCATTGAAAAGACAGTTTGTTACTCGCAGATCCAAAGAGGAAGAGGCACACCACATGACAGGGGGCCACACAGGGAAGCACCAGGGTCCATCAGGAGCCAGAAGGAGTGAACGTTAAACATGGGCAAGAGCCTTCTCTATTGTGGTTTATGCAAGAGGAAATAGGCTAGGCAGTGTAGGCAGGTTTACGATTGGCTAGTTTGAATAATTCAGTGGGCTCTGGAGTGTAGAGGCTGCCCCTAATTGTCTGGGACCTGGGAGGACTGAGGCAAGGAAATAGTGAGCCAGAGTGTAACTGGCCCGATAAAGGGGGTGGTTGGGGCATGGGCTCTGGATTGGCAGGTTTACATATGAAGGACGAGCTTACAGGTGAGTCCTTCACTATCTCTTGGAATTGGCTAGCTCTGAGAAGGTGGGTCTCTCCAGGGTTAGCAAGGTCTGCATGTCAAAGCACCAAAAATATAGAAAATAAAAAGGCATAAATAATAAACCCTCTTTTCTCTTGGCATTTATATTCTTCCATATATTCTTTTCCTTTTTTTCAAATTATTTAAACTAAAAGAAAAAAACAGTTCTCCCATTTCTCCCACCTCCATCACCCCTTGCCTCTTGCAATCACCAATCTGTTCTCTATATCTATGAGCTTGGTTTTTGTTTTTTTTTCCGGATTCCATATATTAAAAAGATCATATAGTATTCATCTTTCTCTGACTTACTTCATTTAGCATAATGCCCTCAAAGTCTATCCATGTTGTCACAAATGGCAGGATTTTATTCTTTGTTATAGCTGAATAAAATTCCCTTGTATATAAATACCACACTTTTCTTATCTATTCACCCATCGATGGATACTTAGGTTGTTTCCATATCTTGGCTATCGTAAACAATGTTGCTATGAACACAGGGGTGCATATATCTTTTTGAATTAGTGTTTTCATTTTCTTCAGTAGAGGCAGAATTGCTGGATCATATGGTAGTTTTATTTTTAATTTTATGAAGAACCTCCATACTGTTTTCCATAGTGGCTGCAGCAATTTACATTCTCAACAACAGTGCACAAGGGTTCTCTTTTCTTCACATCTTCACCAATACTTCTGATTTCTTGTCTTTTTGATAATAGCCATTATAACAGGTATGAGGTGGTATCTCTCTGTGGTTTTGATTCACATTTCTCTGATCATTGGTGATGTTGAGCATATTTTCATATACCTGGCCCTCTGTATGTCTTCTTTGGAAAAATGTCTATTCAGATCTTCTGCCCATTTTTTAATCAGATTGGTTTTTTTTTGCTATTGAGTTGTATGAGTTCTTTATATATTTTGGATATTAACCCATTATCAGATAAATGATTTGCAATTATTTTCTCCCATTCAGTAGGTTGCCCTTTCATTTTGTTGATAGTTTGCTCTGCAGAATCTTTTTAGTTCGGTGTAGTCCCACTTGTTTATTTTTGCTTTTGTTGCTTTTGCTTTTGGTGTTAGATTCAAAAACTTATCACCAAGATCTATGTCAAGGAGCTTACCACCTATGTTTTCTTCTAGGAGGTTTATGGTTTTAGGTCTTATGTTCAAGTCTTTAATCCATTTTGGGTTAATTTTTGTGTACGGTGTAAGATAGCGGTCCAATTTTATTCTTTTGCATGTGCCTGTCCAATTTTCCCAACACTATTTATTGAAGAGACCATCCTTTCCCCACTATATATTCTTGGCCCCTTTGTTGTAAATTAATTGACCACATAAGTGTGGGCTTATTTCTGGGCTTTCTATTATGTTCTATTGATCTATGTGTCTGTTTTCATGCTAACACCATACTGTTTATTTACTAGAGCTTTGTAATAGAGTTTGAAGTCAGGGAGCATTATGTATCTAGCTTTGTTCTTCTTTTTTAAGATTGCTCTGGCTATTCAGGGTCTTTTGTGGTTCCACACAAATTTTAGGATTGTTTGTTCTATTTCTGTGAAAAATACCATTGGAATTTTGATAAAGATTGTACTGAATCTGTAGGTTGCTTTGGGTAGTATGGGCCCGGGGACACCCCTTGATTGCCTGGCTCTGGTGGCCAGAGGGGCTTGCATTCCTGGGTCCCACAGGACTGTGGCAATCAGGTAGATGATTCTTGGCAGTCTACCAACCTCAGAGCACTGCACAGATAGACAGTGGACTGAGGCACACCCCCCCAGTCTTTCTGTGAAGGAGGTCACTTTGCTTGTCCTGGAGATTCAAACAAGGGGTCAGGCCTCAGGTTTGGCACATATTTAGTGGTCTACAGAACTGCTCTCAAGAAATGTAGAATGTGGATGCCATCTTGGCACTCTCCCTCTTCCTTGCTCCAGCTCTCTAGCATCTCTCAGAAAGAAGCTTATATCTCACCTGGAGCCTCGATTTTTGTGAATGCCAGGCAGGAGACACCTCCAGATCGCCTAGCTTTGGTGGCCACTGGGGCTTGTACTTGTGGCCCCTCAGGACTGTAACTATTTGCATACTTTTAAAAGCTGCTGACTGGGGGTCTAGCTTCCAACCAGCCTGAATCTAGGTGCTGAGAGCCTCCCCTTTGGAACAATGCAGGTCTTGGGACATTCTCAACTACTGGGAGCTATTAAAAATATAATAGGCTGCTTAGACAAGCACAGAGGTTTGAGAGATGACCAAGAGCTGGGGCAGAGTTGAAAGAAAAGGTTCATCTCCTACACGAGGCCGCTCCTTTAAGACTGGGAAAAGTAGTTGTTTCTACGACTAGAAACCAACACAGAGAGTCAAGCAAAATGAAGAAATAGAGGAGTATGTTATAAATGAAAAAAATGAGATTAAACCTCAGAAAAAAACGTTAATGAACAGAGATAAGTAATTTACCTGATAAAGGGTTCAAAATAATGGTCATAAAGATGCTCACCAAACTGGGGTGAAGAACAGATGAACAGAGTGAAAATTTCAACAAAGAGATGGAAAATATACTAAAGTACCAAATAGAAGTCACTGAGCTGAAGAATACAATAACTGCACTGAAAAAAGACGCTAGAGGGCTTCAACAGCAGACTATATGAAGCAGAAAGAAGGATCAGTCAACTTGAAGACAAGGCAATAGAACTCACCTGATCAGAGTAGCAAAAAAGAAAAAAGAATGAAAAAAAGTGAAGGTAGCTTAAGGGTCTTATGGGACAACATCAAACAGACTAACATTCACATTCTAGGGCTCCCAGGAGGAGAATAGAGAGAGAAAAGGGCAGAAATATTTTTTGAAGATATAATGGCTGAAAATTTCCCTAACTTGGGGAAGGAAACAGACATCCAGATCCAAAAAGCCTAGAGAGTTCCAAATAAGATGAACCCAAAGAGACTCACACCAAGACACATTATAATTAAAATATCAAAAGTTAAAGACAAGGAGAGAATATTAAAAGAAGCAAGAGAAAAACAACTTGTTACATACAAGGAAACCTCCGTAAGACTATCAGCAGATTTTTCAGTACAAACTTTGCAGGCCAGAAGGGAGTAGCATGATATATACAAAGTGCTGAAAGAATTAAACTTCCAAACAAGAATTCTTTACCCAGGAAAGTGATCATTCAGAATTGAAGGAGAGATAAAGAATTTTCCAGGCAAGTAAAAGCTAAAGGAGTTCGTCACCACTAAACCGACCTTACAAGAAATGTTAAGAGGACTTCTTTAAGCTGAAAAGAAAGGGTGCTAATTAGTATTAAGAACACATACTAAAGAATAACTCTCATTGGAAAAGTAAATATATGGTAAAGGTAGTGGATTAATTACTTATAAAGCTAGTATGAAGGTTAAAAGACAAAAGTAGTAAAAATAACTGATTACAATAATTAGTAATGTTGAGCTTTACAATCGGATCAAACTTAAGCTGTTATACATTTAAAATAGACCGTTACAGATATAAGTTGTTATATGTAAGCCTCATGGTAACCACAAAGCAAAAACATATAGTAAATATAGAAAAGAGAAAGAGAAAAAAATATGAGCATACCACTAAAGAAATTCATCAAACCACAAAGAGAGCAAGAGAACAAGAAAGTAACAGAGAGAAACTACAAAAACAGCTAGAAAACAATTAACAAAATGACAAAAAAGCACATACCTAGCAATAATTATTTTAAGTGTAAATGGACTAAATTCTCCAATCAAAAGACATAGAGTAGCTGAATGGATTAAAAAACACAACCCATCTATATGCTGCCTACAAGAGACACACTTCAGTTGTACAGACACACACAACCTGAAAATGAGAGGATGGAGAAAGGTATCCCATGCAAATAGAACTCAAAAGAAAGCTGGAGTAGCTATACTTATAGTAGATGAAACAGACTTTAAAACAAAGACTGTAATAAGAGACAAAGAAAGGCATTACATAATGATAAAGGGGTGAATCCAGCAAGAGGATTTAACATTTGTAAATATTTATGCACTCAACATAAGAGCACCTAAATATATAAAGCAAATATTAACAGACCTACAGGCAGAAATAGATAGCAATATAATAATAGTAGAAGACTTCAATACTCCACTTATATCAATGGGTAGATCATGCAGAATGAAAATCCATGAGGAAACATTGGCCTTAAATGACATGTTAGACTAGATGGACTTAGATATTTATAGAATATTCCATCCAAAAGCAACAGAATACACATTCTTCTCAAGTGCACATAGAACATTTTCCTAGATAGATCATATGTTAGGTCACAAAACAAGTTTTAATAAATTGAAGAGATTGAAATCATGTCAAGCATCTTTTCTGACCACAATGGTATGAAACTAGAAATTAATTACATGAAGAAAACTGGAAAATTCACAAATATGTAGAGATTAAACAACATGCTGCTGAACAACCAATGAGTCAAAGAGAAATCAAAAGAGAAATAAAAAAATAGCGGCCAGCTTGGTGGTGTAGTGGTTAAGTTCACACACTCCGCTTCAGGGGCCCGGGGTTCACAGGTTTAGATCCTGGGCACAGACCTACATACTGCTCATCAAGCCACGCCATGGTGGCATCCCACATACAAAACAGAGGAAGATGAGCACAGATGTTAGCTCAGGGCCGATCTTCATCACCAAAATATAATAATAATAATAACTTGAGACAAATGAAAATGGAAATGTAACATACCAAAATTTATGGTATGCAGCAAAAGTAGTTCTAAGAGAGAAGTTCACAGTAATAAATGCCTACCTCAAGAAACAAGAAAAGTCTCAAATAAACAATCTAACTTTACACCTCAAGGAACTAGAAAAAAAAGAACAAATGAAGCCCAAAGTTAGTAGAAGAAAGGAAATAACAAAGATTAGAGCAGAAATAATTGAAATAGAGACTAAAAAGACAATAGAAAAGATGAATGAAAGTAAGAGCTGGTTCTTTGAAAAGATAAACAAAATTGACAAATCTTTAACTAGACCTACCAAGAAAAAAAGGGGGAAGACTCAAATAAATAAAATCAGAAATGAAAAAAGAGATGTTATGACTGATACCACAGAAATACAAAGGATCATAAGAGACTACTATGAACAACTATATGCTAATGAATTGGACAACCGAGAAGAAATGGATAAATTCCTGGAAACATACAATCCTCCAAGACCGAATCATGATGAAATAGAAAATATGAACACACCAATTACTAGCAAGGAGATTGAATCAGTAATCAAAAACCTCCCAACAGACAAAAGCCCAGTACCAGATGGCTTCACTGGTGAATTCTACCAAACATTCAAAGAGGAATTAATACCAATCCTTCTCAAACTCTTCCAAAAAGGAGAAGAGGAGGGAACTCTTCCAAACTCATTTTACAAGGCCAGCATCACCCTGATACCAAAACCAGACAAGGATGCCACAAACAAAGAAAATTACACATCCATAACCCAGATGAACACAGATGCAAAATCCTCAACTAAATATTAACAAACTGAATTCAACAGTACCTTCAAAGGATCATAGACCATGATCAAGTGAGATTTATTCCAGGGATGTAAGGATAGCTCAAAATCCACAAATCAGTCAATGTGATATACCATATTAACAAAATGAAGGATAAAAACCATATGATCATCTCAATAGATGCAAGGAAAGCATTTGAGAAGATTCAACACCCATTTCTGATTAAAAAAAAAACTCTCAACAAAGTGTGTATAGAGGGAACATACCTCAACATAATAAAAAGCATATATGACAAGTCCACAGCTAACATCATACTCAATGGTGAAAAGCTGAAAACATTTCCTCTAAGATCAGGAACAAGCCAAGTATGTTTACACTTTCCATTTTTATTCAACATAGTAGTGAAAGTCCTAGCCATAGCAATTAGGCAAGAAAAAGAAATAAAGGGCATCCAAATTAGAAAGGAAGAAGTAAAACTATCATTATTTGCTGATGGCTTGATATTATAGACAGAAAATCCTAAACATTCCATCAAAAAACTGTTAGAACTAATAAACGAATTCACTAAAGTTGCAGGACACAAAATCAATAAACAAAATTCTGTTGCATTTCTTTACACTAATAAGGAACTATCAGAAAGAGAAAGTAAGAATACAATCCCATTTACAATTACATCAGAAAGAATAAAACATCTAGCGATAAATTTAACCAAGGAGGTGAAAGACTTGTATATTAAAAACTATAAGACATTAATGAAAGAAACTGTAGACACAAATAAATGGAAAGATATTCTGTGCTCATGGATTGGAAGAATTAATATTGTTAATATGTCCTAGCCAATATTTTTTAATATCCTTAGGAAGTAATACACCTTGCACTCTACAAAAAGTATTAGAATTACTTAATTTTTCTTAGTCATACATATATTTTACATACACGTTAGTATTTGACTCATGCTTTTAAATATTTAATGGCAAAATCATAGCATGAGAATTCTTATTTTCTGATTTCAATTTAAAAAATTTTATTGAGTAGCTCCATGATTTTTCAGCTGAATAAACACTGAAATATCTAGTCTTAGACTGCAGTGTGTGTGTGTGTGTGTGTGTATGTGTGGCAGGTTGAGGGGCTGCTTAGAGATTACCAAATATAATAATAATTATAATAGCAATATACTAAGAGATCAACTATAAGGTTTTTATAACAATAAGTTAGAAAATACTTTTCTCTTAATAGATCAACGAGGAAAGAGAAAGTCTGTGTGAGTATGAAGTTGTCAGAGTATAGTGATAGCTGAAGAAGAATTTACACAACACTGTCTATCAGAAAACCATTTCCTCCACAGAAAGTTGTGTTGAAGTCTACCAAGCCTCATTAAGAATAGCGAGCTATCCAAAGGTAAACCACAACCCAAGATCCCAACTGATCTGGGGACACTTGATTAAGATCAAACAAAATGAAGTAAACTATAATCTTGACAGCTTATCATCAGAACTGGCAAAGAGAAAAGACCTATAGCAATGCAGAGGGGCCCTATGTAATAAAGAAACTGTTGACTATAATCTTTCCATCTCTAACCTTCCATTAGGCAGGTATACCCAAGCAAGGCTGAGATGTCATCTGGGAAGCGCTGGCTAGCTGCCTGTTGAGACTTTTCTCAGGGGACACTGATATGATGAATATCCCATAATCCAAAGACAGGCACTGTCCTTGTCTCTCCATTCTATTTCCTTAGTGCAGGTAATATGTAAAATCAGAAGATAACATAATAGTTTACACAACAGTTTATGCAGCATGATTATAATTAGCCAAATTGAACTCAGAAAAGTTGTTTGTTGAGCACAGAAACTGCATTAGTCAGCTTTTGTTGTAATAAAAAACAACCATAAACCTCAGGGGTATATAACCATCAATACCTTTTCCTCTCTTGGGGGTCCACAGGGTGGGGGTGGCTCTATTCAGCTCTGTACCTCATTCTGGGACCCAGATGAAAAAGTATCCCCTGTCTGGGACTTGCTTTCTTCAAGACAGAGGGCAGAGATGCAAGAGCTCATGCTGAACTACACCTTCACATTTAAAACTTTTGTCCAGAATTCGTGCTGTATCACTTCCTCTAATATGTTACTGGCCCATGCAAGTCACATGACCAAGTTGGCAATGGGTAGGGGAAATGTCTTTGCCTCCTGGGGAGTACCCAGTCTACACGACAAAAGACATGTATTTATAATCCTCTTACAGGCTGGGGCGAGCATAGTTGGGAACTGTGTTGATGATTCATTACCTCCCAGCTCCAAATTCACTTTTTGCCCCCTCTCTGAAAATGGATCTGGGCCTTTTAAATTACTTTCCTTTCTCAGCAGGGGTGACATTAAGCCTTGTCAGTAGTGGGCACTGGAGAGACATTGAGACTAAGGGGTTTTCCTTCCTGACTCCAGTGTGCTCTCCAGGCAGGCTCCTGATGCAGCTTCTCCAGCTCCCGGCTCCTGCAGCGCACAAGTCTTCGCCGACACCTGGTTCTTGCAGTGCGCAGGGGTCTCCCAGCACCCAGCCTCTGTAATGCAGGCTGTTTGTCCAGCATTATGCGTCAGCAGCATGGATGGCTTCTCCAGCGCTAGGGTCCCGCATTGTGCACAGCTCCTACAGAGCAGGGAACTTCTCCGGCAGCAGGCTCCTGCAGCACAGGCAGCTGCTTCCGCACTGGCTCCTGCAGGGACCGGTGGTCAGCAGCACCCAACGACCAGCAGCCTCCCCTGACATACCCCTTGGACAATGTTGTAGTGAAGAGACATACCTCCAAGAACAGTTTGCTCCAGCACCCTAGACAGTAGATTTCTGGCAGTTCCAGAAGTCAGATTTCCAGCAAGTTTTTTAGAGTTCTCTATATATCTTAGCAGCCAATTCCTCTTTACTCCAACCTCCTGTTATAGTTAACAATTTCTTGTATTAAATTTCTCATGTTCAAATTACTGTACGGTTTCTCTCTCTCCTGACTGGACCCAGGTTGATACATGAACCATATTATAATTTATCACAGAGATTTTACAAATGGAATTAGTTAGATGAAACTCATTATTCAATGGGATAAATTAGCCTAATTTACTCATTGGCACATAAGGCTGGGATTTTCAGAGTTTGAGGGTTTAAGGTTCTATTTCTCCTCGGCATGCTTGGATGGGCTCTCCTCTTTCTACATCTCTGTTCTGACTACCCTTGATTGCCAAACTCTTTTTCAAGCTCTGTGCATAGCATAAGGCCGTGGTCGGCTCTTCCAGTGTCTCTGAGGATACAGTTAACTCTGTTTAGTTTTACTCTCATTGGTTTTGTGTAGACTTTCAGAAGACATCTAATTTTAAGGCTGGGATTTTCAGAGTTTGAGGGTTTAAGGTTCCATTTCTCCTCGGCATGCTTGGATGGGCTCTCCTCTTTCTACATCTCTGTTCTGACTACCCTTGATTGCCAAACTCTTTTTCAAGCTCTGTGCATAGCATAAGGTTGTGGTCGGCTCTTCCAGTGTCTCTGAGGATACAGTTAATTCTGTTTAGTTTTACTCTCATTGGTTTTGTGTAGACTTTCAGAAGACATCTAATTTTCTTTATCTCTCCAAATTCTTGTCCTTGGCCTCACCAGAACCCTCACTTATGCCAATATCATATACACATTAGAAATGACCCATGAGGGGCTGGCCCGGTGGCATAGTGGTTAAGTTCATGCACTCTGCTTTGGGGGATTGGGGTTCACGGGTTCGGATACTGAGCATGGACCTACACACCACCCATCAAGCCATGCTGTGGCGGCATCCCATATGCAAAATAGAGTAAGACTGGCACAGATGTTAGCTCAGGGACTATCTTCCTCAAGCCAAAAAGAGGAAGTTTGGCAACAGATGTTAGCTCAGAGCCAATCTTCCTCACCAAAAAAATAAATAAATAAATAAAAATAATAATAATAAAAAAGAAATGACCCATGAAAAGCAACTCTTTAAAAGGTGCTATTCCCTTAGAACTCTAACTGTTACCTTTCATTTCTGATAGATTAACCTATGATACTACTAACTGAATTATGTGCGTGTACACGAAGTATACCTAGAAAACACAAGGATAAAATTTTTGACTAATACTCGTGTTAAAATAAGAATCATGCATCACATTATAATTTAAAATTTCTTTCCTGAGAATCAGCACAGAAAATGTAAACCATTTTATTGGGCAAAAGGAACTTAACTTATACTTTCTATTAACACATATATAATTTTTACAGAAATGTTTATTGAGACTGCAGCTATTCCTCTCAATTGAACACTGAGCAGTTCAGAGAATTACTTGAGGAAATATATAGTGTTTTATTTTCTTGTCGAAAATCTCCTCTAGACTGACTACTGATGGGAATAATTGATGACAATAAATTCAACATGAATATATTGAATATAAGGTGGGTGTCCAACACCATGCTAGAGCTGTGGGAATCCAAGAGAACTTTTTTTCTTTCCGAGACCAAAAAACAAGACCTATATGGAAAACAAGGTTATCTTAAAGCTATACCTAAAGGCCAGGCGGAATCCCTGGCTTCTATAATGTCTGATCAAGTTTAATTGCTGCTTACACTTTGCTCTTTTCCATCCTCTAATTTGATATGATCCCATAGCTTACGAGATACCTTAGGGTCTCTGTGTAGCCCCAGGACTAACGAAGCACAGCTGTGAGGTTCAAGGGACGAAGTCTTCATGCTAACATGAACCTCTAGAAATCTCTTCCTGGCCTCTTCACAGAATTCCAGCTTTTGGATTACATTTATTGTTGTAGGTTTATGCTTTGTGAATTACGGAATTTACAACCTGGAAAAAGCTCTGAAATTTCCCGTTCCACATGTCTC
The DNA here is from genome assembly GCF_020826845.1 of Diceros bicornis minor. Lineage (NCBI taxonomy): Eukaryota > Metazoa > Chordata > Mammalia > Perissodactyla > Rhinocerotidae > Diceros > Diceros bicornis. The sequence continues at coordinate 53,033,061 of NC_080754.1, forward strand.
ATTTTACAGATGAGGAAATTGAGGCCCAGAGCAGGGAAGGGATATGGGTGGATCTGAAGTGATCAGTGAAGTGGTTTCCTGATGTCCATTTAGTGATCTTCATACTGTCAGAGCTCATGGCGGCAAAAAGGGTGAATTCTTACTGATATCAGAGAGCATCACTTGTGAAAATGAATGGAGACTTAAATAGCTATAGCTGAAGAAAGAATGCTGGCCAGGGGGCTGTCTGCATGTTGTGTGTGTTACACTGATAACGTGTGGCTCTTAGAGATCCATATTTCTACCCATCTGAAGAACTATCACCTATATGTGTCATATTCCTACTGATATAAACAAGAGTATATAATAAACACTCAGAATCTGAGTGTGTCTGTGTGTTTTAAGCAAAAGTTTTTCTTGTATTTTTTTTAAAGCAAAAGATCTTTTTTGTTTGTTTGTTTGCTTGCTTGTTTGTATATAAAGAACCTTTAAAAAAAAAAAAAAACCCGTCATTGCTCACTTCTATTTGCAAACCATCTGGCAATTCTATTTTCCAATGACATCCAACAAAAGGAAAGCAATAAATATAGTAAAAGGAACAAAAGTAAAGACAGGTCATCTCATCAAAGAGAGAACTTATTTACAACCAAATTTGAGCAGTGCTAAATACTATGCCCCAACAACATATTTAATAATAACATTCATGGGAAGTTTTCATCTTTAATCTTACTTCTCATTAATTTGAAATTGACTTAACTTAGGACTTAATGGAGAAAAATAGGAATCAGCATAAAAAGATCCTAGGTCCATAATGAAGATAATAAGCAGGTTCTGCCAGAGGGTAATATGAAAACCTATGGCAGGGTCATGCACAGAAATCAGGACTTGATTTTCAAATGAGAAATGATGAAAAAACTGGCTGGAATTTTCTTATAATGGTAGAAAATTTTATATAGATATTCTAAGAAATCTGATTAGGATATGATATCTCTGTTCAGTACCTTTTCTATCATATTGTACTTGGCATTTCTGCTATGAGTAATTTATTCCATATTATTTATCATCTTATTTACAAAGTATTTCCCCTTTCCCTTGCGTCCAGTGTGCCATCAGAACTCACTGGCTCTTCTCTCCTTATACATCTCATGGATGTCAATAGTTGGACAATTTGAATGGTCTCCCTGCCATTTCCATACCTTCTTGTCTTTCCATATCATCCTACATATCATGGCCAGAACAACTTTCAGAAATCACATGTTCATTCTATCATTGCTCTACTCAAGTATCTCCCACGGAAACCACATCCCTGCCCATTCACCTACAGAATGACCTCTTGAGCTGAAACGATCCTCCATCTAGCCCAAACAAATCATTCAAAGTTCCCTGAATATACTCTCTGCCGTATCCAATAGGTCATCTCTCTATCTTCAGAACATGCAATTAAGCCATTTCTCAAAACACATTCTTCAAAATACTAAATCTTTGAGTTGTAAATATTTCCCTTTTAAAGATTTCCCTAACATGTTTTCCCAACATGTTAGGGAAATCTGGGTTAAACAAAGTTAAATGATTCCTCTTTTGTCTGGTTTTCCTTAAGAGAATTTTGGTATACAGTGTTCCTCAAAATTACTTGACAATGGAATTCTTTTCATGAAGCTAATTGCTTGATGTATATCTACTCACATGCATAATCATATACATATCTATATTTCTGAATATTATTTATTTAAATTAAAAGCTCCAAGAAAATTAAGCAGATTATTATTAACATTAATTAGCATTAATTAAACATATAACTCCCAATTCCACTCATAGGTGTGTACCCAAGAGAAATGAAAAACATGTACACACAAAAACTTCCACACGAATATTTATAGCAGCATTATTCAAAATAGCTCAAAGTTGGAGACAACCTAAATGTCCATCAATTGACAAATGGATGAACAAAATGTGGTATATCCATACAATGGAATATTACTCAGCCTTAAAAAACAAGGAAATTCTGAAATATGCTATAATATGGATGAACTTGAAAATATCATGCTAAGTGAAAGAAGCCAGTCATACAAAAGGCCACATATTATATAATTCTATTCATCTAAAAGTCCAGAATAGGGGCCGGTCTGGTGGCGCAAGCGGTTAAGTGCGTGCGCTCTGCTGCGGCAGCCCAGGGTTCGCCGGTTTGGATCCCGGGTGTGCATCGACGCACTGCTTGGCAAGCCATGCTGTGGCAGCGTCCCATATAAAATGGAGGAAGATGGGCACGGATGTTAGCCCAAGGCCAGTCTTTCTCATCAAAAAAGAGGAGGATTGAGAGATGTTAGCTCAGGGCTGATCTTCCTCACAAAAAAAAATTAAAATAAATAAGTAAATAAAAGTCCAGAATAGAGAAATCCATAAAGACAAAAAGTAGATTTATGGTTGCTTAGGTCTAGTGGGGAAGGAGGAGGGACAGAGAGATGATACTAAAGGGCATAGGTTTTCTTTTTGAGGTGATAAAAATGCTCTAAAATCAACCATGGTAATGATTGCATGTATTTGTAAATCTATTAAAAACCATTGAATTGTACACTTTAAAAGGATGAATTGTGGGGTATATGAATCATATCTCAATAAAACTGTTTTAAAAAAAAGAAGTCCAGAATAGCAGACCATATCACACCATTTTGTAACTCCTCACCAATGGCTGTAGTTTAATCAGCAAGGCCTTAATAATTATCTGACAAATGAACTGAAAGAAAAGGTTAACAAAAGCCTTTCTACTCAGTGTGGTCCATGGACAACAGCATCACATCCCCTGGGAGTCTGTTAGAAATGCAGATTCTCAGGCTGATCCCACACCTGCTGAATCAGAATTTGCATTTTAAGATCTAAGGTGATTCATATGCACATTCAAGTTTGCAAAACACTGAACTGTAGTATCTTCTAATTGTTGAGAACACTAAGCTTTTACATGGTGCTTTTGCTTTCTCATGCCTTAGCGCTTTTAATGGGGATTAAATCAATTCACTTCTAATAAGGACAGCATCTAATGAATTACAATTACCCTAATTTTCTCAGCTGCAGTTATATGTTTTTCACTGCTCAGTCAAGCCTCCAAAATGTGATGATTATTTAAAATATAAGAAATTATATAAAAATAGATAACCTGTTTAGGTCTTTTAGTCCCTTAAATTTTACAGACATACCATCTTTTATAATCATTGATTTAAATGCAAAAGCTTACAGTTCACTTGTTCAAAGATATATAACAAATGATTTTAAACAACTGATTTTCTTGTCAATGAAAAGCAATTTATAACCACCTTTTTTTCTTACTATTGTTAACATGTTTTGATGAATTAGCAAGGGTCACTTTGGTCGTGCTCAGAAATACTAAATATACATGAAGCAGAGAACTTCACTGGATGGTTTGTGCTATTACTGGGAATGCTGTAAGACTTGAAGCACCACACTTCTATAAGTTTGTCAGAACTAGAGAACTTTACAACTGAGAAACATGTACTTAATTACAGCATAAAATATAATATAAAATGCATTCCTTTCAAGGATTATTCTTGTTTCTCCTCCCTCCTACCCCTGATCTCTCACGCCCACATAGACAGGGAAACCTGTGGCCTCTTGGTTCCGCTCTTCTCCATCCTGACCCTGAAATGGGGGTCAACAGGACCCAGTGACAAACTCAGACCAACCAGGGCTAACTCCTTTCCCTGTCGTAGGTGTGCTCTTGGGACTCGAAGGCCTTCTACAATGACCAGTGCCACTCAGCACTGTCAGGTGGTCTATTATTGGAGCATAATCAAAGGATTTTAGAAAAAACCAACTGCTTTCTCAGTCTGCAAGACAGACTGTAAATAATATTGTATTTGGATAAGAGCAATGAATTTATGATCAATTGCCCTGGATATTTTGATAAACAATCATAGAAGACTATGCTTTTATACAATGTTGGAGAGCCACCATCCCCCTTGCTAAAAAGAGAACAACACTGTTTAGAAAAATTCTCCAGATATGATTCTTTTAATATATCTTTCCTGCTTACAGTGAAATGTATGAACACATATTTACAATAGCGTGAAGCACTCTACATATTTACAATATTCACTATTCTTAGGAATATTCTGTTACCAAGGAGACACTAGTATAGAAGGTATAAAGTAAAAATACAAGGGGCCAGCCCCGTGGCCTAATGGCTAAGTTTGGCACACTCCACTTAGGCGGCCCGGGTTCAGTAGCTGGGTGCGGATCTACACCACTTGTCAGCGGCCATGCTGTGGCGGCAACTCACACACAAAATAGAGGAAGATTGGTTTCCTCTAACAGATGTTAGCCCAGGGTGAATCTTCCTTAAAACCAAACAAAACAAATAAACATGCATACTCTCATGTGCTTGGTTTCACTGGCAATGCATTTGGAATATATCGATCAAATATACCCACTGGAGAAATAAAATGAGTGATATCCTTTTATGTTGATATTAATTGTATTCAAGGAAGTGCAGATCTGGCCTGTTAAGAAATTAAGAACTTAGAATGAATAATAAAAACTGAAACTTAACTTGAACTTATGAACTAAGGGATACAGCTTTTTCAGGAATGAGTAGCTTCAATTCTTTCTATGAGATCTTATCCTGAAGGGGTTTGGTCTTCAGAAGGTCACTAAAAATACAGACACATGAAAGCAAAATAACAAGTGAATTTTAACTGGCTTACTACCTGATTAAAAATTACACATATATATTCAAAGTTCCCCTTAATGAGTCCTTATTGAAAGAAAAAATGTCTCCATTATTTAGAAACTGATGAAGGAATTTCTTATAACAAGAAAATTAAAAGAACAGTTACCCATTACTCGTTTTATGATAGTTATAGAAAATAATATGGGTCTTGCAAGGGCAGGAACTAACCCTCTACATTTCAGAAGTCTAAAAAGACTACTCTTTAGAATACAGGATCATACTGATCCTTTGATGGGTATGATTCTATAATCTGAAAAATATCTAGAGGGAGAACACCATTCTGAGGAATTCAGGTCAGGGTGCTTCAGTTGGGAAATCTTTCTTGGAAACAAATCATAAAGATAACACTACAATCTTTCAAAAAGATCAGCTCATTTTTAAGATGACTGAATAGAGAAATTCAAAATAATAGTGAATGAAAATAAAAGGTTTTACTCTTCAGAGTATTAAACCCATGGTACGCTTCCTGACATAGGGTAAAATTTAAGGACCGTGAGCCAAACTTTGGAAAGAAGGTCTCTTGCTGCCCACCATTTCGAGACCCTCCCACACAGCCATTTGCCCTGACTGGCTGCTTCTGTTTCACGGGTTTTGCAGTGGCAGGGGCTACTGAGACTGTAGGCTGGGCTGTGGTTATTTTCGTCCTGGTGTATTACCAACAAGAGGCCCTTGTGAGAGATGCCTTGCTTGTCAGCTACTGACTTCTGGGACTTCTTTTTCCTAGTCTTCTTCTTTTGGCACCACCTACAGAAGCTATAACTGCCATAAATCTGTAGGTCCCTAATGAAATTTGGAAAGCAAGCCAGCTCATCTTGGGGAATTTATATTAGTTAACGGTCTCTTCCAGCTTGCCTCACTTCCAAATACCTTTTTGACTATAATAAGTGTTCACTAAAAGCTGAGGTGTTGAAATGATTACTCTGAATTATTAGGGGAGAAATGATGGGCTTTATTTAAAACATTAACTTAAAAAGAGATAAAGTGGATTTCCATTTTCATAGCAGAGTTTCAGATTTGAATTGTACATGTTTTCTCTGTAGGCTAAAAGACACAGATCTTTAAGAATATTCTGAGTTTCTACAAAGAATGATTGTGGGCGTGGCAGTGGCAGCGGCAGCTTTGCTGCGAAAATCTTAGGTGGCTTCCAGGGTCAAACAACAGAGAAAAGAGACAGCAGGACAAGTAGCATGAGGCACAACTCCAATAGGGAATTTTTTAAGGAAATGGAAGGAGGGATTGCTCAGTCCCAGGACCGAGGGATTAGTGTCTGTCCCTGTTCTTTGCAGCCCACTCTGATTCCACAGAGGGTTATCTCTTTCTCTGGGTAATTCCCATAGCTCTTTGCTTGTGCCTGCCTTATATTTACTCCTGCTATCTTACACTATAGCTGTTTGTGTATCCATCTTATCTTCTTTATTGAACTGGAAGCTCCTTGGAGAGAGAAAGATAACCTTACACATATTTTTATCTTCGACAACACAGAGCATAGGAGGAAATAAAAAAATGAGGAAAGCAGAAAAATTTCTTGAGCATTTATTATGCATTAGGCAGATGCAAGGTGTTAGTATTTGAAAGGATCCGATAACAAATTTGTGTTCCCTGCCTGACTTTTGAATTAATTGAGATCTAATCCAAAATAGGCAAATGAGGACAAAATTTCAGCTTTATTTTTGATAAAGTTGAAACTGGAGAAAAGGATTAAAGAGTGCAGCAACAATGGGCTTCCTAAAAATGTATGTGCAATTAGGCAAATGCTCCCACCTGGTCACAGGTGAGGCTGGAAAACCTCAGTCTTCCCCACGTGGAGTCCTGCCCTTTTCAACATACATCACAGCAGAGCAGACCAGAATGAGCACTTTCTGCAGGTATTTGCAGATTCTAAAGAGAAAATATGAAGGTGGGCTAAATTCCACAGTCTCTTTCCCCAAACACACAATTTCTTTCCCCAAACTCACCAGTGAGGTAATTTGCTCCTCCTCCCCTGGGAAGAAGGGAGTGAGTGAGGGGGCAGAGAGATGTTAGGATTGTTACACTAATGAGCATCGCTCTTCATGTGGTCGTGAAGTAGGGGAAAGGAGGTTTTCCCACTACCAAGGTGTTTTCATACAACATTTAATTTCTCAGTCTATAACAGATTAGGTACTGTTCTAGTTTTATAGATAAAGAGGGAAAGCTCAAAGATACTAAGTAACTTGCCCTAAGTCTCACAGTTAGTAAATGTCAGAGGGAATATTCACACCCAAAGTATGTGTTCTTCATTCAATGTTGTCCACAGCATATAGGTCAGATACATGTTTGTGAATGGATGGAGGGATGGATGGATGAAAAGAAAGTAAACTTTGTATGCATTTATGTATTAACTATGATAAATCCCAAGAATTTTAAGTGGTTCAATCTTTTTAAACATAATGAATGCCATACTGCAAATGTGCCTTCATAAATTCAAAAAGGATAACTTTTTCTTTAGTATATGAGGACAGACTGTGTGGGAATTTTCTCAAATTGTTCTCCACTGTATAGCCCTTTAATAGGCTTTCAGCTCCTGGAAGCCAGGGAACTACTACTGCTACGTTTACATGCTCCCTAATACCAGTGCAAGTTTAGGATGCCCTTTATAAATGACTATTAAGAGAAGCAATACAGAGAAGTAGATAAATCCTTATTAATGATTTCTTCAAGTTATTTTTATAAACTTAAAACCCAAATATGTGTGTGTGACTGTAGACAGATAGAAAGAAAGAAAATATTTTTTCTTCAAGTGTCAATAGCCTCTGGTATTTGGCACAATCAATATTTTTACTAAATTGAGGAGGGGCACAATAGTGCGCTGTAAGTGTGGAAAGAATTACTGTAAAGGAGCATTCTGATTTGTTAAGTTTTTCTGAACTAAGAAGAAAATAAAATCCAAAAGGCTTAAACTTCAGCAGGAGCAATATAGATTACACATGAGGAAGGCTTTCCTGATAGCAAGTGTTATTAAACAAACTGGAAAGGAGTTGCAGAATCTCCTCCCCTGGAGCTCTCTAACACCAGGTTAAACAACCAGCTGGTTTAGACACAGTGCTGCTTGGAGGCCAGGAGCTGCCCCGGGTGAACTCTCAAAGCATATAATACAATTACTTGTACCTTCATTTAAAATGAAAGTACACACAATATTTTTATATCTAGGATGCTTAATGATACTGAGGCCTTATGACAGAAGAAACCATATTTTGTACTACTCTGGCATTCTCAAGTTACCCAACACAGTACTGAGCACATAGTAGTTACCTAGTAAATGTTTACTGACCAGATTGGTTGATCAACCGGGAAGAATGGCAATTGGGAAAAGGGGAACTGGATTCTGTTCCTACCTCTACAAACAAATTGTTTGGGACTTGGAGCAACACAGTCAATCTTTCCAGGTCTTAATTTCCCTCCTGTGTAGATCATGACTTCTATGAGTTGAGGGTCTCTGGGCCCTTGGAGCAATGTGCATCCATGGTTCTGATTAACCTGGTCTGTATCAAGTTCACATTGCCTATCAAACTTATCGAGGAGAAATAAGAAAGCTTAGCCTCTAGTGTCACTTTGTCTACCAATTGGCACTTTGAGCTTGTTCAAATTATTTAATTTCCCTGAGATTCCATTTATAGAAGCCTTTTTTGGCAAAAAATTCTGTAATTCCACAACAGCAGCATACTGAGTTACATTCTCTGTTTATTCACATTATGATTTCTAATGTGTTTCAGGAAAAAAATTGGCTTAAAATACTATCAAAATTACTTTTAAATATTTTAAGTCAATTCATTAAACAATATATCTTTGTCAATATATAGTATATGTTCATTTATTTCTCCTAAATGGAATATTTTATCTTAAATGTCCAATCAATGTTCATTATCTTTGTAAGTTCACTTATGAAAATGCACAGTAATGTTAGTTACCATTTCACTTAGAAAAATTCCTTGACTTCAGGGGACTACCATGCTCTAAGAGTCACTAGCTATGCTGCTGCACCAATAATTTAGTCGAGTCACACAGAGAAATTTCAGAAAGTTCAAACTAAGTCAAAAGACTTTAATTTCTCCTCCAGAAGCAAAAATGTGATTGGCCCTTTCAAATGAAATAGACTTGTTATCAGCAAACATTTATACAAAGACCTATTGACAACCAAATGGTTTAACTAGTCAGACTTTAAATGACAAACTTAGCATGATCAGAATCTGTAGATAAGGAAATGGATGAAAGGTGTACTGACTGTTTGCTTATGTGCATTCATGTTTGAATGGATGGGTATTGACCCATCCATTCATTCGTTCAATAGGGATTTGTGGAATTCTGCTAGGTGCTAAACACCTGTGAGCTAGGGATGAACAAGTGATAAGACATGGCTCTTTCCCAGGAGATAGTCTCAATCTAACGAACAATACAAATACATAAATAAGTACAGCGCTCTGTGAGGAGTTCTATACTAGAGGTATATATAACATGAAATGAAAGAGACTGTAACTAATGGCCTAGGAATAAGAAACCATAGATTTAGACTCCCCCACAAGGATACAGGATATAGATTAACTAGATGTGAAGTATTAAAAGAAAAGAATAAGTTATAAAAATGAACATACAACAGAAAGGGACCTACATTTTTGAGAAAAACGAGACTTCTAAATATGTAAAGTTAAATTATTGATATTTGAAACTCAATAGACTGGTAGAGCATATGTAGTAAATAGAGAAAAGAAAACAGAATATATGAAAGCAGCATGTGAGATAGAATGAGAAGGTCTAACATATGTATAATCACAGTAACAGAAGAAGAGGATGTTTAGCAGTATCCTGGCCTCCACCCACTAGATGCCGGCAGTACACTCTCCCCTCAGTTGTGAAACTCCATGTCTTCAGACATTGCCAAATGTCTCTGGGGGACAAAATCACCCCAGTTGAGAACCACTGCCATAAATAACATATGAGAAACAAAAATTACTGGCCTATTTCACTCATGGTTAGGGATGTAATAATCCTCAACAAAATAATAGCAAATTGGATTCAGTAGTAAATAAAATGATAAAACCCAGTTGGATTTTTTCCTGAAATGCAAAGATAGTTGCATATTTGGAAAGCTAGGAATATCATAACCAACACTAACAAATTAAAGAAGAAAAACCTTATATCCTTTCTCTCTCTCTTTCTATATATACACATAAAATAAACATAATCTATAAATATACAATATATAAAAAATGCATATAAATATCCCCACAGTGGATATATATATTTTAGATATAAATATACATAGTTTATATAATATATATAAATAAATATATTATGTACTTACGTATTTATACATATTTACTTACATATTACATAATACATGTAACATAAAATACACACAATATATATATAAATATCCCCACAGTGTCCAGCGACAGGCAGTTAGTTCTTAACGCTCTTTATTTTACCCTTTAGTGTACACCTTACAAGGATCTCTCTGCACTGTGAATTGGAAATCATGCTTTAGGTTTAGCGCTGTGCTTGCGAGAAGGGGACACTCATGTAACTGAGCTAATCAGAGGGCTTCTCCACAAGTTTACAGCTCTTTAGAGAAAAGTTTAAAGAATAAGATTAACTAACAAGGCCATTTATAAATGTTTCAATTCTGTTGAAGCGTAGACTTCACATTCATTTTAATGCTGCAACAAATGTCCCCTAAGATGATGATCTGTATTTTAGAAAGCAATTCAAATAAATTAAATTCAGTTTACATAAATGCAAAGAAGTTTTTTCAAATAACTGTTTAATTCTATGGCTGCAGCACTCAACACAAAGGTCTCTGAAACCAACTGACCTTTTCTGTTAGCATCCTGTACACAAACACGAATGAGTCATTAGTGCATGCAGATGAATTCAAATGCTCGTCGGCTTTAGAAGGCACTCAATTTCAAAATGGCCTCTATTATTTTTTATTTAATTACATATATAAACAAATCTGAGATCAGTCTATGTTCAACAATCAGCAAGCTGAATCTGTGCCATCACCACGTCTACCAAATAGTCATTTAAAGGAAATGAGAAAGAAAAGATGCTAAGAAGTGTGAGACAGAGAGAAGTGGTCCTTCACGGTGAGTTGCTCCCCTCCATACCACCATCCCCAGGTCTACAGCTAGGTAAGTAGGAAGTCAGTGTTAACTCAGTATCAAACTTTTGATTCTCACAAATACTGACCTTACTCTTACTCAGTTTGTACAAATGGACCGTGTTAGATGAAACCATAGAAATCACTTCTCTAAACATTTTGACGTTTACTTGAGTGACCAAGAGTAACTAACTTCAATTAAAATAGGAGATAATTGCATGTAAATGAATTAGTGGGCATAATCTAACATGCCTTATCAGCCTAGTAGCTATTGTAAAAATAACAATAACAATTGTCATACCCAAAAATGGCTAAGTGCAATGCAAAGCACTTCAAAAATATCTACAATAATGATGATAATGATAATAATAACAATAGACAGAAATGAAGAGGTCGCTGCCTATGAGGGAAGAAAGGGGTTGTGACAAACAGTATTCTCATGGTACAGACCATGCTGTCTTCAGTGGTCATGGTCCCACCTTGGGATACCATGGGGTCCTTAATTCCTTTTCTTCTCTGATATTGAATTGATACCGGGAACACCATTGCCAAACAATCTCATCAAAAATAAAGATTATCTCACTTCAGTGAAAAAGAGCCAGGTGAATTTAGGGATTGCCATTATAAATTTATACCTTGGCAGGCAGAGGACCCTGCTGGGGATGAAGGCTGTCTCAGAAAGGCCCAGATGCAGTTGCCCTTGAACATCTGGCTGTCTACCTAGAGCCCTTCCCGCTGCTGCCTGCCAAAGCTGTGCCAGGAGGGACTAAACCACACTGCTTCCTGTGAATCTGACAAATTCTCCAACCTGTCTACAACTTGTCTTGTCTTGGCAGTCTCAATCAAACTCACAGCCCCAGCCCCAGTCACATTTAGCTGAATGTCTTTTGTTTGTTTTGTTTTCTCCTAACAACCTATTCACGTATGCTCCATCAGGAAGAGACATTATCAGGGGGAAACAATGTGTGTGATTTTGTAAGTCCAATAGGAAAATATAGTTAGAATAAATGTATTTCTATGTGACCTAAAAAAAAGAAAATGCGTGAATACATAAAATGCTCAAGCATTTTAGTAGTATAAATAGAGGGAAGAAAATCAGAGAGGACAGTTATAAGGCAGGGTCAAGTCATCCTTTTAGTTTGGGTATCTCCCCTTTTAGAGAAGAATAGAAGGAAGCCGTCTCTGGTCCTCATTACATTCTCAATGTGGCAACAACCGAGTTTGTAAATGAGAGTACAATTCACAGTGATCATCTGAACACCTACTATATGCCACCCACTATGCTAAGTACTTTGGATGCATTATCTTATCTAATTCACACAGCAACTTTTTTGGTTTTAGGAATTACCATTATCCTAAATTTTACAGATGAGACAAGAGTCTTATAAAGATTAAATAACATGCCCAAGGCGTGTTATTAAATTGTTGAGTCATAGAGCTAAGACTCAAACCCACATCTCTTTGAATCCAATGCACTTAACCTCATGCCATAATGCTTTAAAACACCATTCTGTAAGGTTTTGGCTTATGTTTCAATCTTCACCTCTAGTCACTGAGCTCCGTCAGGGCAGAATTTATTTCTCATTAATTTTTATATCCCCAGAGCCTGGAATAATGGCTGATACAGAGCAGAAACTCAATGATTGTCAAATGAACAAAATGATGAATGAATAAATAAAAGAAGGAAGGATTTTATTTAAAAAGGAGACAGAAAATTGAAGTTTGTGAAAAAAGCAAACTAATTCTACACCAAGAATACCAGTCCTGTAGTGAGTTTTGTACCCCTCCATTTCTACTGTAGCAACATATGAATATTTTATGATAAGCACCATTTTTACTTTAGAATTAAATGAAAGGCTTTAAAAAATATGTGCTTTACCCAAGGATTTAAATGAACGATTGAAATTCCATAATCAGAACATGACACAACCAAACCAGCGTATAATCATATATTTCCTATAATAAGCTACTTGAAGAGTTCTTAGGGTTACAATTTTGTAATCCAGACATGAGAGGAAGATCTGCGCTCTTGACAACATTCAACACAGCCACTTCAACTGGCTCTAGATAAAAGACAAACCCCCTCGTTTGCGGTACATACATGTTCTCTCTTTCCTTATCAGTAAGCAGACAGTCCTAACTGTTACCTTCACATCCTCTGCCATCTTCCTCCAGCTTCTGGACAGCTTGACATTTGCAGTAATAACTGCCAATTGTATTACAGCATTGGTCCTGACAGCCACCATTGTTGATGGTACATTCATTTATATCTGCAATTGAATATTTAAACAGAATTAGCTTCCTATAACTAGACACACAAAAAGACTTCAGCGGCTCTCCTAAAAAATGTACCATCACAGAGTGATGTCGTTCTTTGACCTCAGATTAAATGAGATAAAACTATAACATCTCATTTTCATTAGAGCTAATGCACTCTAATTTTGACATAAAGAAAAAACAGGTCATAATCTTTGGTATTTGAAATATGTTTGTACAGTTGTACTAAGAAGTTGTCTAGTCTTATGGAACTTGGAAGCTTATAGTACAGATCCAGAAATTTCATATCCAAGTCATAATTTGAGGATGAGATTGAGAACAGAGTGAGAAACTATCAAGTCAGAACACTAGGTCACTTATTCATCCATTAAATATGTTGTTATTGGCTTCTCAAATAAATAATTATTGAGCACCCATGACTACATATTTGGCATTATACTAGAAAGTGTGAGGAAGGTAAAAGGGTAGTTTCATGGTTTCCAATATTTAAAATCCAGGTGGGGTTGAGGACTAAACAGAAGTGTGATTTGGTTGTGTCCATGTAGTAGATATGCCCACAGCCCACTTCTAAACCTGTGGCCAGGAACCATCTTTACAGATAGGGCTCAATTGTACATATTCCACTCCCCTGGCTTAACAGCTGATAAATATTCCAACCTATCTGTAAATTTGATAGTGGCCTGTTCTGCTCACAAGAGGCAATTCCATTGTATGCTGACTACCTGACTTAATCTTTGCCTTATGAGATGAGTGTGGCTGGAAGAGAGAGGGTGGAGAGCATAGGGAAGAAATAGAGAGGGGCAGGTAAGGATGGGAGAGAGAAGAAGAGACAAAAGTGAGGGAAAGCAAGAATGGGTTAGTCAGGAATGGCAGAAGATGCTGACAAAGTAGAAGTATAGACAAAGAGGAGCGGAGTCACCATAACTGTGGAACCATGAGAGCAGAGTACTGATACCGAAGGAACGACGAGGTAACAGGCAGAGTGAGCTGCAATGCACCCTGACTGGATATAACTGATTTTGTCTGAGGCCTGGCTGCACAGCTGTTGAGACTTCTTTTGTTTGTTTTTAGTTAACTTTTCTTTGAAGTGTGTCGTACACACAGAAAAGTATACAGATCTTAAATCTATGGTTTGATGAAATAGAATACACCAACACAACCACAAGAAATAAAGTATTACTAGAACCCATGGAGCACCCTGCCTGGCTGAATGAAACAACAATCCTGATCTTTAATGACAGGTTTTGTCTTTTTGAACTATATATAAGTAGAATCATACTGAGAGTGTTTTTTGTGTGTGTCTGGCTTCTTTCACTCAGCATTCTGTTTATGAGATGGATTCACGTTGTTGCATATACTTGTAGTTCATTCATTCCTATTCCTGTATACTATTCAATTCTATGAACATACCACAATTTCTATTTATCCATTTAACAGCTGATGGGAATTTGGGTATTTTCCTATTTTGGGTTATTGTAAAGAGTACTGCTATGAACCTTCCCATACATGTCTTCCATGAACTTACGTATGCATTTCCGTTGGGCAGTGTATCTAGGACTGGAATTGCTGGGTCAAAAGGTATATGTTCTGCTTTAGTATTCATAGCCAAATTGTCTTCTTAAGAGGTTATTCTAATTTACACTCCCACCAGTGGTGTATTAGAGACCAGATGCTACTCATCTTTGCCAATGTTTGGGATATTCTGTTTTATTATAGTTTCTTTTTTTTTTTTTTTTGTCACTTCTAGCTCTTCTGAGTTTATAATAGTATAATAGTAATAATGATTCTGAGTTTATAATAAAATCACACTGTGATTTTAATTTGCATTTCCTTGATGATTAATTAGGTTACGCACATTTTCATGTTATTGGCCATTTGGATAATATCTTATTGAAGTGCTCATTCAAATATTTTGCCCATCTGTCCAATTCTTCAATAGTGGTTTTTCACTTGTGGGTTCTGTAGAATGTGAAATAGAAGTGGTGGCAATGGTCATCCTTGTCTTGCTTCTGATCTTAGAAGAATAGCTTTAAACATTTCACTGTAGGTATGAAGTATACTATAAGTTTTTTTTATAGGTTAGAAATAATAAAGTTTCTTCCTACTTCTAGTTTCTTAAGTATTTGTATCATAAATAGATGTTAAGTTTTATTTATTGCCTTTTCTGGATGTATAAAGATAATTACGTGTTTTTTCATGTTAATTCTGTTAATATAATGAATAACATTGATTGATTTTTGCATCCCTGAAATAAACTTGGTCATGATTCACTGCCCTTTTTATTTATTCCTGGATTCAGCTAGCTAATATTTGGTTTACGATTTTTGTGACTACGTTCATGAGAGGGATTCACCAGCACTTTTTCTTTTTTATAATATTCTTGATAGGGTTTGGCATCCAGATCACAATGGATACATAAAACAAGGGGGGAAGTTTTCCCTCTTTCTCTATTCTCTGAAAGAATCTGTGTAAGATTACTGTCATTTCTTACTTAAATGTTTCAAAGAGCTGATATCTGATGGCATCTGGGCCTGGGATTTTGTGTGTGTGTGTGTGTGTGTGTGTGCGCGCGTGTGCGCGCACGTGTCTGTGAAGGCTTTTAATTACAGATTCAATGTCTCTAATAGATATAAAAAATTCAGATTTTCATTTAAATATGTTGGGTAAATTATGTGTTTCAAGGAATTTGTTCATTTCATATAAATGTTCAAATGTATTGCTAAGTCGTTCACAATATTCTCATAATATCTTTCTAATGTCTGTCCAATTTGTCGTGAGGTCCTCTTCCATAATTCTGAAATTCATAATACGCACCTTCTCTTTTTTCTTGATCAGCTTGGCTAGACATCCATCTATTTATCGATCTATCTATCTATCTTTCTATCATCTTTTCTAAGAATAAACTTTTGGCTCTATTGATTTTTCAGTAGTCCACATTTTTACATTTAATTAATTTCCACTGCCATCTTTATCATTGCCTTCCTTCTACGTTCTTTGGATTCCTTTCATAGCTCTGCTTCTAAGTTCTTGAGATGGAAATTTAGATGACTGATTTTTAGCTTTCTTCTTTCATAATATTTCCAGTTATCTATAAATGTGTAACAAATCATCCCCAAACTAAGTGGCTTTAAAAGGCAATTTGTTATTATATTTCGTATTTCTGGGGATTGAAGGGCTCAGCTGCGTGGTCCTCACTGGGGTTCCACATACGGGAGCAGTCAGATGGCAGCTGGGCTTACAGCGGCATGTAGGCTACTTCACTCACATGTTGGGATTTGGGCTAAGATGGTTGGAACATTTGGGGGTCTGGTCAGGCATCTCGCTCTCCCTCTACATGCCAAACTTGGACGTTTTTACTGCTTGGTGGTCTCAGGGTAGAGACATTTTACATGGGTTAATTGTACATCATTCCCGAGAGAGACCATTCTAAGAGATCCAAACAGAAGCTTCAAGGCTTCTTATGATGTATTTGATCTGCAAGTCACATAGCCTCACTTCTTAGATATCTGTTGGTTAAAGGAGTCGCATGCCAGCTGAGATTCCAGAAGGTACAGGAATTCCTTCTCTCAGTGTGGGAATTGTATATTTGTATAAGAAAGAAAGAAATTGATGGCATTATTATGTTCATTTAAAGCTGTAGATTTTCCTAAAAATAAAATATTAGCTGCATCCCACAGGTTTTGATAGGTTATAATTTAATTATTTTTCAATTCAAAATATTTCCTAATCTACATTAACATTTCTTGTTTGGGTTATTTTGAGGTATACTTGGGGAGTTTCCAAATATCTGAAGAATTTCCAATCATCTTGTTGCTATGAAATGCTAGATAAATTCCATTGTGGACAGAGAATATACTCTGCGTGACTTCAGTTCATCAAAGCTTGTTAAGTCTTGCTTTATATTCTAGCAATGGTCAATTTTGGCTAAAAAAAAAAATCTATGCTTACTGGAAAATAAGATGTATTGTACAACTGCCAGGTGCTATGTTATCTGTATGTATATATGCACATATTTCACATATGTATATGTAAGTAGTTCAAGTTTGTTAATCATGGTTTTCATATCTTTATATCTTTAAGGATTTTTTATATGCTTGTTATAACAGTTAGTGAGAGAAGAATAATAAAATCTGTGTCTGATTTTACATTTGTCCTTTAATGACTGCAATTTTTGTTTTATATATTCTGAAGTTCTATTACGACGGGCATACAAATTTATAATTGCCACCTCTTCCTAGCAGATTAACCCTTTGTTATTATAAAATGTTTCTCTTTAGATCTAGCTATGCTTCTTTCATTAAAGTTGAGGTTTTGTGATATTAGTATAGTTATGTCAGCTTTCTTTTGGTAGGTGTTCGCATGACATTACATTTTCTAAACTTCACTTTGTTTTTTGTGTGTGTGTGAGGAAGATCAGCCCTGAGCTAACATCTGTTGCCAATCTTCCTCTTTTTGCTGAGGAAGATTGGCCCTGGGCTAATATCTGTGCCCATCTTCCTCTACTTATATATGGGATGCTTGCCACAGCGTGGCTTGATAAGCTGTGTGTGGGTCCGCACCCAGGATCTGCACCTGTGAACCCCAGACCGCCAGAGTGGAGCACTCGAACTTAACCACTATGCCACCGGGCAGGCACCTCTAAACTTTACTTTTAAACTTTTTTGTATTCATATATTTGAGACAAGATATCCATATATCTATATCCATATCTATATGTTATTTTAAATATTCTAATATCTTTTTAAACTGTGGTATTATATCATGACTTTTAATGTAATTACTGACATTTGGATTAAATTTACCATTTTACTATTTTTCTAAATTTCCATATATTTTATGTTACTTTTAATCTCCATTCTGATATCCTTTTAAATTTATTATTTTTGGTGTTCTATTTGAACTCTTTATTAGATTGTCAGTTATACATTATTATTCTTTTCGTGGTTACTCTAGATATTACAATATCTATTGTTGAAGTCTAATATAAATTAGTACTTCAACCACTTCCCTGACAATGTTAGAAACTTATACTTTAACTCCCTTTGTGCTTTTCCTATAGTTTAATTTCAGATATATAAGCCCCATAAGACTGTATTGTTATTATTTTATATAGTCAATAGTGACATAGGTTTGTCCACATATTTACCTTTTCTGGAATTCATTATTGCTTCCTACAAGGCTAAGCTTCTTTCTGGAATAATATTCCCTCTGCTTGAAAACTGCCTTTAGTATTTCTTTTTATATGGATCTGCTGGCAACAATTTTTTTTTCCAGCTTTTGTTTGTCAGGAAATGACATTCTTTCGCCTCAATTTGTTTTTTGGTTTTTGTTTTTTGTTTTTGTGAGGAAGATCAGCCCTGAGCTAACATCTGTTGCCAATCCTCCTCTTTTTGCTGAGGAAGATTGGCCCTGGACTAACATCCGTGCCCATCTTCCTCTACTTTATATGGGATGCCACCATAGCACGGCTTGACAAGCGGTGCGTTGGTCTGCGCCCGGGATCCAAACCTGAGAACCCCGGGCCACCACAGTGGAGTGTGCGAACTTAACCACTATGCCACCGGGCCGGCCTCTCACGTTAATTTTTAAATAAAATTTTATTTTAGAACAGTTTTAGATTTATGGAAAAATTTCAAAGATAGTGCAGAGTTCCCATATATCCCATATGGTCCATATTCTGCTATTATGACTATCTTACATTAGTATGGCATATGTGTTATAATTAATGAGCCAATTAATTATATTGATCTTGATACATTATTATTAACTAAAGTCCATTCTTTGAATCAGACTGCCTTATTTTTTACCTAATGTCCTTTTTCTGTCCCAAGATCTCTTCCAGGATATCATATTACATTTAGTTGTCATGTCCCCTTAGGTTCTTCTTGGCTGTGACTGTTTCTGACTTTTCTTTGCTTTTGATGAGCTTGACGGTTTTGAGGAGTACCAGCCAGATATTTTATAGAAGTCTCTCAATTTGGATTTTTATGATGTTTTTCTTATTATTAGACTGGAATTATATGTTTTGAGGAGGGAGACCACAGAGGGAAAGTGCCATTTTCAGGATGTCATATCAAGAGTCCACATCAACAGGCTAAGTCCTGTTGATTGTATGGACCCTTGATCCCCAGGCTGACATAGTGTTTGTCAGGTTTCTCCCCTTTAAGGTTACTCTAGTTCTTCCCCTCTCCATACTCTCTTCTCTGGAATGAAGTCATTATGCACTGCTCTCACTTAAGAGTGGACAGTTATGCTTCCCCCTCCTTGACGGTGGGGTATCTACATAAATTATTTGGAACTCTTCTGCACAGATTTGCCTATTTTGCTCCATTCATCACACCTTAATTTTTGAAGAATATTTTCAGTGGAATAGAATTGTAGGTTGGCAGTTGTTTTCTTTAAGCATTTCAAAAGTGACATTCTATCATCAGTTAAATTTGCTTTGAATATAATGTGACTGTGTTTCTCTGTCTGCTTTTAAGATTTTCTCTTTGCCCTTGTTTCTCATATGTTTTACTATGACATGCTTTGATGTGTTTTCAGTTCTGTGGTTTGACGTCTTGCTTTTAGTTTTAGAGAAATCATTCCCACTATTATCTGTTCAAATATTGCTTCTGCCTCATTTTCTTTCTCCTTTCTTTCTAGTACTGCATAATGCATGTTTATGAGACCTTTGATCTATACATCATTTGTCTCATGCTATTTTCTGTTTTCTTTTATTATCTTTTTCTTTTTTCTTTTTTTTTTTTGTGAGGAAGATCAGCCCTGAGCTAACATCCGTGCTAATCCTCCTCTTTTTGCTGAGGAAGACTGGCTCTGAGCTAACATCTATTGCCACTCCTCCTCCTTTTTTTACCCCAAGGCCCCAGTAGATAGTTGTATGTCATAGTTGCACATCCTTCTAGTTGCTGTATGTGGGACGCGGCCTCAGCATGGCCGGAGAAGCCGTGCGTCGGTGCGTGCCTGGGATCCGAACCCGGGCCACTGGTAACAGAGTGTGCTCACTTAACCGCTAAGCCACGGGGCCAGCCCTATCTTCTTTCTTTCTTTGCTTCAGTCTAGATATATTCTACTGACCCATCTTCCAGGTTATCAACTCTATAATTAGCTTTTATAATATACCATTAATTCCATCTACCACATTCTCCATTGAAGTTATTGTCTTTTTCATTTCTACTATTTATAGTTTATTCTTTTTATAAATTCTACTTTTCAGGTGCAATTTTCCATTTTGTCATCAATTTTCTCATTTTTATAAATCCACCCTTCTTTGACTTGCTTTATGATACTGAAGCTGGACCCTGTAAACATTTCTCCCTCGCCAGCTGGTGCAATGTTAAGCCTTCCTAGTAGAGGCACTGGAGGAATGCTACAAGAGGAAGGGACTTATCACTTGGATGACTTAGCTCTCTAGTTGACAGGCATGTACATCGTGGCTGCCAGCAGGCAGCTTCCTTGTCTGTGGGAAGCTTCTTCAGCAGCAAGCAGCCACCCTACCAGGGGTGAATGGGAAACTAGTGGTGCACACTCTTCAGCAATCTCACCAGTACCCCAGCAGGCAGCTTCCCAGTGAATCTCACTGCCACCCAGTGCACAGGTTCCTGCCCACCATCCCTGGGCCAGCAGCACCTCAACAAAGTTTTATGCTATCTAGTGGGCCCACAGCCACACCCTCTCCAATGAGATCTGAGTTTCAACCTGGTGGGGGGATGGGGAGAATGTTTCCAAGTTTGTTCCTTTCTTGCGAACTCACTTTCAGTCCTAGACAGAGGGGCTGCTCCCTCCATCTGCTCTGCCTATATTCTTTAACATTCTCTTTACCCCTCTTAGTACTCTATCTCTGGTTTCTAATCAATAATATTTATAGTACTTTTTCTCCTGATCAAATCCTCACTGTGTTCTGTCTCTTACTGGACTCTGACTGGTATACCTTCTCTCCAGTATCTTAATCCCTCAAATTTTGGCTTTCACGATAGCTCTGAATTCCAGTTTATATCTCCCCAGCCCACTGAGACTGATGACTACTGTGTGTACCTTTTCTCCCTATTAGCGGGACTTCCTTCTCACCTTTCCAGTCTGTCCCATTCTGTTACTTACGAATCAATCCCTCGAGGCGAAAACTCACCTCTTTGACTTTCCTGGCTGTCATGATATTCTCTGATGAGAATCTCTGTCTTCAGATGAGTGATTTTTATATTACATACAACTTTCCTAGATGTTCTCAGCAAGAGAACTGGTCTGCCACTATTTAGACCACCACAGCCTATCAGTAAAAGAATGCCTATTCTCGACCCTCTTTACATTAGTCCAAAGAAAATTTCATTAATTGAAGCATTATACACTTGCTTGTTTTTCTTAACAATTAGACTCAGTCAACAACACAGGAATTGATGACTAATAAACAGGAAATGATTAACAAAGAATACAAGGCTCCATAAATAGGTACTAAGCTTTGTGCTGCAGCAGGATATCATACAGAGAAAGAGCAGTGAAGGTTGACTTCTAAGGAATATTGGAGAACCAGTTTGGATTTTATTCTCCAAGCTTAGTTTGCTGAAAAAGAGTAGATATGTTGGAATAAGTCAGATATCAAGAGTCCTGTGATTCCACTCTTAAGAATTCATCCAAAATTATATTCCAAAGGAATTCAACTATGTTAGATACCTTTCCATACATAATATCTTATAGTCCTCATTATAAACTGATGATATCATACAAAATTATGCTTATTCAAAAAAAGAATGGTCATTAAAAAGAAAAATAAAGGACATATATATATTAAGCATATTGGTGTTCACCAATACGGGAATAATTAAGTAAATTAAATGTATCCCTCCAATGCAGTCATTACAAGTTGTCATTGTGATGGCTATAAAACAACACGGAGAATTTTTATGTTGAAACAGATTACAAATTGTTTCTGCGTTTTAGTTGCAACTATAGAAGCCTATAAAATTATTATGGAGAAAACTCAGAGAGACTAAAAAGTTAAATAATTTGACATATAACAGTGGTAGAGTTATGTCTTTTAAAGTTTTACTTTTGGTTGTAATATTGCTTGTGCCTTCAGTACTTTAAAAAAAAAATAGGCCTGAGATTTCTGACGAGTAATAAAAACAATGGATTATATAATTTTCAGCGACTGTTCAAAGCGAAATTTTTGTTTTTCAGGAGGGACAGATTTTTCCTGGCGTTAAATTCTTATGGAAATTTGTTACATGAGTTATGAATATAAGGGTCATCGGATAAAATAATGACATCGGATAAAATAATGACAAAGTTTTCAACAGAGGTTTTTCAAAAAATGCCAAAATTTTCTTCACCTATCTTTGACTAATACTGACCCGTACTAAAAGGTAAGACCTGATGTAACAACGTATTATGGCAAAATTACTTCAGTGAAAAGCTAAGTCAATATAGTCCAGTCAAATTGCCTCTGCCTGGTTTTACATGAAATAAATATACATTTTTTTAAAAAAAAAGGTAATGCTTGGTTTGCATAGCCCTGAAGAGGGCTTTGGAAAATAATTTTTGCTTTGGATCAAATGCATACTTTCTATGTTATATCAGTTAGTGAGAGAAGCATAGTAAAATCTCTGTGTCTGGTTTTACATTTGTCCTTTAATGACTGCAATTTTTTTCCAGTTCACACAGTCTTTCCCACAAGCTATTCCTTCTCCCTGAGCAATCTCATTTGTTTATGTTATCCGACTGGCTCTGAAGGCATCTGACTTTAATCTTCCTGATCTGATAGATTTGGCTTCAAATCTTTCAGGATTCAGAGAGTTCGGTCAGGAAAGGCCCGGACAGGGATGGCGAGGATGAGGAGAAGGAGCACCCTAGAATATCACCTCTAATTCAATAAGTGAAAAATTGCTTTTATCTATTTTATATATTGGGTAGCTCCCAACTTAAAATCTATTTGAATTAAGTGGTTGTTTTTGCTACTAAAAATATTTGAAAATCCCTTCCATAGACTGTTACATCTGGTTATGGGAAAGTTGAAGGCAAGGCCTGTTACTCTAAAGAATGTGAATAAGTATACCTCCAGGAGATAATATGAGAGAAAGTGGTCAGATACATACCCAGTGTTTTTGTTTTTTGTCTTTTTTCTCCTGAGGAAGATTCACCCTGAGCAAAAAGATCTTCCTCTTTTTGCTTAAGGAATATTCACCCTGAGCTAACATCTGTGCCAATCTTCCTCTATTATGTATGTGGGTTGCTGCCACAGCACGGCCACCGACGAGTGGTGTAGGTCCACGCCCAGGAACTGAACCCAGGCCGCCGAAGCAGAGCACTCTGAACTTAACCACTAGGTCACAGGGCCAGCCCAAAGATACCCAGTTTCAATTCTGAAATATTAAAATAATAAATATCATGTATAAGAATCCCTTTCTACATGTCTATTTACCCTCAACCTAACAATTATGCACATTATTAACAAATGTCAAACTAAATTTGGCCCTTAGGAAACTCACAATCAAACTGATAAGATGGGACTTACACATTGGCAGGAGTTAAGAAGTAAAAGACAATTAGAGGGTTTT
Organism: Diceros bicornis minor; assembly: GCF_020826845.1. Taxonomy (NCBI): domain Eukaryota; kingdom Metazoa; phylum Chordata; class Mammalia; order Perissodactyla; family Rhinocerotidae; genus Diceros; species Diceros bicornis. Next base: position 53,056,717 of record NC_080754.1, read on the forward strand.
TTGGTCAAAATGATTAGTACATAAAAATGGCACGAAAAGGACTTAAAATCTCTTTCTTCTGCTCAGGAAGAATTTTAGTAGCACACAAAACAGCTAAAGATATTTTACAAACATGTTTTATGTTTTTGGAGCTAGGATAACACCAGTAGCAAAAAGCATAAATGAAAGACTGATAGATTTCCCCATATAAACTTTAAAATCTCCCATTTGTAGTGAGCAAAATCAAAATACAAAGAAGAAATGAAGAGAAGAACACTGACACAAGTCAAAGGGTAGAAATCATTAATATATAAAAAGTTAATATAAATCAAAAGGAAAAGTTGAACTCTCCCAAACAAAAATTTAGTCTAATGAAATGAAATAAATTGAAAAGAAATCAGAAATACAAATGTCCAATAATATCAAATGTTGATATTCAAAAAAATTCATAATCAAAAATTTTAATTGATAATCAAAAAAATTAAAACTAAAAGAAAATTAATACTATTCGTTCTTTATCAGATTTACAAAGATTAAAATCAGTGCTCATGTGGGGCCGGCCCAGTGGCATAGTGGCTAAGTTCATGCATTCTACTTTGGCAGCCCTGGGTTCGCTGGTTCGGACTCTGGGCGCAGACCTATTGACTGCTCATCAAGCCATGCTGAGGCGGTGTCCCACACAGAAGAAGTAGAAGGACCTACAACTAGGATATACAACTATGTACTGGGGCTTTGGGGAGAAAAAGGAAAAAGGAAAGTTGGCAGCAGATGTTAGCTCAGGGCCAATCTTCCTAAAAAAAAAAAATCAGCGCTCATGTGTAGGGGTCATAAGAGTGTGGTGAAAGCTCTGTACCAGACTTTGCTAGTAGGAGCATAAACTGGGAAATAATTTCTGAGATTGGATTCTCTACACAAATCAGAATATGCATATACTTTTCCACCCAGCAATTCTACGTTCTAGAATACATCCTAAGGAGAGAAACACAAATGTCCATAATGATTTATATATTTTTTAAGAGCAGAGGAGAAAAAATAAAAATCAAATATCAAACAGTAGGATTTTAAGTAAATTATAATACATCCAAACCAAGGACCACTATACAATTAATAATCCTGTTCCAGGAGAATATTCATTTACCTCTGCAAATGTCATAACATATTAAGGATATGTATACATACTTACACATATAATGGTAATCTCATATGTATTTATTTATCCATCAATATATATTCTTAGGAAAAAAATGGAAGACACACTAAAATATGCTAAAAGTGCCTACCTTTTTTTTTTTTTTTTTTTGTGAGGAAGATCAGCCCTGAGCTAACATCTGCCAATCCTCCTCCTTTTTTTTTTCTTTTTTTGCTGAGGAAGACTGGCCCTGGGCTAACATCTGTGCCCATCTTCCTCCACTTTATATGGGATGCCACCACAGCATGGCTTGACAAGCAATGTGTCGGTGCACGCCAGGGATCCGAACCGGCGAACCCTGAATCGCCGTAGCGGAGCATGTGCACTTAACCACTTGCGCCACCGGGCCTGCCTGTAAAAGTACCTATCTTTGAATGAATAAGGAATAGTTTTTGTTTCGTTGCTCTGCACTTGTCTGTTTCCCATCTTCTTTGCAATGAGCATACTTTCAGAAAAAAATAGCAAAATAAATGCAAAATATTGTTTAAAATTTAAGGCTAAAAGTTTCCTCCTATGTCCTTTTTTTTTTGCCGAGGAAGATACACCCTGAGCTAACATCTGTGCCAATCTTTCTCTTTGTGCTGGAGGAAGATTGTGCCAATCTTCCTCTGTTTTGTATGTGGGTTGCCGCCACAGCATAGCCGCTGATGAGTGGTATAGTTCTTAGCCCCAGAACCTAACCTGGGCTGCACTTAACCACTAGGCCACTGGGCCGGCCCCTCCCTTTCCTTTTTATATACTCTCTGCCATGGTGTACAATTATATCACGTTTAGTGTATTCACTTAAATTTTAGTTTATTCACTTAAATTTTAGCTTTTTAAAATGAGTGATCTTTAAGATTTTGCTGGTTATGTTGCTTTGTAAAGAGCTTGAAGCAACTTAATAATATAGAATGTTGGCATTCTAGTCAGTCCTTTTCCCATGGCCAAGGTTGGTATATGCAATTAGTTGGATGCTCCATACTTGAGAAAGCATCAGTGCATGTGAATACTTCTGCTCTCTGGAGGAACGCTCACATTCAAATGATAAGGACAGCATTCTAGAATACCCTCAGTGCAAGGTATATAAGGGACCATGTATTCCCCTGAAAACTCAATCCATCCTTATGTACTGAAGATTTGATAAAAGGTGAGGACGTCACACTGTCTAAAGCAAGAATCTCCTGCCAGAGGGAGAGTAAAAATTCTGTAAGGACAACTAAACGTAACAGGCAGGAGACGTCCCTGGGCAGGCAACAACAACTCCAAGTAGAATGGCTAATATCAGACTTAAGTCTTGATCTGCCAGGGCACAAATGAGCATAAGAGTATAAACTCCTTTATGAAATGTTTGTAGCTAACTTCATACTTAATTTTGTCATCTGTTCAGTAAGAAAAAAGAAAGTAACTACTTTATAAGGATCTTGTGAGAATCAAATTATACAATACATTTAAAGTATTCAGCACAGTTTCTAGCATAGAGTAAGCTCTATAAATAGTAGCTCATTATTATTATTATTAACTAAACCTTATATTATCATATACTTGAGAATTCAAACGTGGTTCATAGAAGGCAGGCAATTGCTTTCTTGTTTAATTTGCAATGAACATAAATTCAGTTTTAAGATGGATGGAATTATAAATTCATAGTAACATATTTCTTGTCCTACAAAACAGAAAGCTCAAAAACAATTTTGCTTTTCTTCTGATAGCACTATTTTCATGCAACCTGTTGTTTTTATGTACAATCTGAGATTTTTAAGAAATTGGCTGAGGGGCCAGCCTGGTGGTGTAGTGGTAGGTTTGTACACTCTGCTTCGGCAGCCCAGAGTTCGCAGGTTCGGATCTCGGGTGCAGACCAATGCACCACTTGTCAAGCCATGCTGTGGCAGGCATCCCACATATAAAGTAGAGGAAGATGGGCATGAATGTTAGCCCAGGGCCAATATTCCTCAGCAAAAAGACGAGGATTGGCAACAGATGTTAGCTCAGGGCTAATCTTCCTCACCAAGAAAAAAAAAAAAAGAAGAAGAAAAATTTTTTTAAAAATTGTCAATAATCTAATTAAAGGGTAGACTTCATTACTAGTGCTTATTCATTGGTCAGTTACATATTGACAGTAATAAATAAAAAATATAAACAGGGATTTCCACTTCTGTTGTTTTCCACTTTTCTTTAAAAAGTAACTAAGGAAGTATGGTGCATGTTTGGTGGCCTCATGTACTCAGAAAAAAATAAATAAATGAAAATATAAAGTTATTATTATCAACTGAAAATCAGTGTTCACAAGTAAAAAATTTGAAAGTCATTGGCGTTGAAGATGGTTCTGAAAACCAAGTCAATACATAGGATTTTAAATTGCAGTTATATAAGATACTCACTGCATGATAGATTTCAGGCTGTTTCATGTGTCCAATGTCATTCAAGGTTGCAAATAAATTTGGCCTTTCAAAAGCAAGATGAATGACAAAAATTCTCTGACATATAGCAAGTCTTCCAGGTTAGTCATGACAAAAGTTCAATGATATCATCAAGGCTATCAATCCATCTGTAATGACATACTGCAATCTCTTCAAGAATTAAATATGATGTTTGCAAGAGCAGTGCTGCATTTCTGATTATAGGACAAAAAAATACAACAGAATGCAAACACATAAAAGGTCTGTTACATGAGCTACACAAATAAGCTATTAATTTTTATCTTTAAACAAAATTTGTGAATTTGGTCTCCTTGGATTTGATCATTTTCCTAAAACATGTGTCTATTCTAAAATCATGTGATCCGTTTCGTCTGTTTATACAGTATTACTGGTAGCTTATACTGTTTTAACAAATACAGCAAATACTGAACACGGGTGGCCACAATGCAGAGTAAAGAGGCAAAATTAGAAGTGTATTAATTTTACACACATCTTTCTCTAAACCAAATGTGTTTGGCCCAATTTAGCACGTGTGTTTTTGCTGTTAAAGGATTGTGTGTTTGCTTTGTGAAAATTACCCAAAAAGTGCACACACACATTATGTATCACAGTCATTTTCAAATCAATAGGCTTCATGAAGTGATGCCCTAAGCTTCCTATTGCAATTAGCTTTTATAGCAAATCAGTCGATTTCTCTTTAGGTCCCAGGCTTAATGTAATTCTCTATAGGTTAAGGTAAGATATGGCATTAATCAACATCTTTGGAAAATTCATACATGCCCAGAATGTAATTGGGAAATGCATTTAAACAATGTTCTGGGGCTTTATGATCTCGTCCTGAAATTATAGAATTATATATGAAGTATACTAACACTATATCTATTCTAAAGAATTTAGATAATGCCAATGGAATAACATCTATACATGGTTTTAATTCTAGGATTTTCCTTAAAATGGTGTAAATGTTGTTCCATTTCAAGACTTGAGCAATTCCTTCTATTCCTAGTCACTAGGGAACAAACTCAGAACCTCAAAACAAGAATCTTGACCCTCATTAGTCTCCTGAGGCCCAACTGAGCTCCTTCTTATACTATTCACTACTGGTGGTGGAGAGAAAGAGAGGAGGCATGTGGAAGTGTGTCAGACTGCTGGAGAACATATCAGGGGAGATCATTCCACATGAGCCAATGACTTCATTCCTTACATGGCCTCTGTACAAGAAGAAAGACACAATCACAGTTGTAAGTCAATAAAATATTAAACCTCAGGCTCTGAGGATCTAGGTTTGAATCCTAGTTCTACCACTTATGTGAGATACTGTGCAATTCACTTCACATTTGTGAGCCTCTTCTTACTCATTTGAAAATGAACATGATGATACCTCTTGGAAATATTGAGAAGTATAACTATTATAATATCTACAAAAATGACTTGCAAATTTTGAAACCCGACATAAAATGCATTCTCAGGAATTAAATACAAATGCTTTATTTTTTCTTTGATATTTCCACTAAATGACTTTTTAAAAAGGTTAAGCAGAAATTCATCTAACAAAGAGAATTGTGGGGAAAAAAGTTACATTTTGATAGAAAAAATCTTGCACTAAGTAATGGCTACTTTAAATAAGTGAAACTAGAGGCACTGAAAAAAGAGCCATTACCTTATAGTGCATTCATTTAATGCTGCCTACATTTCTAGAGATATGTTTATTTTTTAAGAATTTTCCAAAAGGTGACAAAAATATCAAAATTAAAGTTATATTGACTTTAAGCATATGTTATAGCCCACTAAATTTGCAATAAATCAATGAGATTAAATAATTTTAAAATTATTACCTTCTTACTATAGTCCTTATCTATTAATGCTTAGGATATGTTTAAAATATTCTGGTGTATTTATAAAGCTATTTTTGACTGAAATGTTCAATTGAAACTAATAAGCACATACTAACTCTAGTGATATGGTCAAGACTATGGTGTTTAGACTGAATCTGAATATCAGATCCTTTGCTTACTTGGGTAATTCACTTCTCCTCTCTAATCTTCAGTTTCTTTATCTGTAAAATGAGAGTAATATCAATAGTTTCTGTCCCATTGGTTTGTTGTGAAGATTAAATGAACTATTACAGGTAAAATGAATGGAAACTTTAGTCACATAATAAGGGTGACCTATCATTACTATTATCATTATTTCCCAAATGTTACTTACAATTGAAATTTGTTCTCTTTTTTTTTTTTTGTCCAATTCATAGTAAGGTAACCTTCCAAGTGCAACTGCCTTGAATTCAAATTCTCTATGCAATTTATATATAATTCTTACCCAGTGGCAACAGAAAAATAGCTCAGCTGTGTTATATTGTGGAAGGTGGCAGATCTACAGAATATTCCGTCTTACTGAATTATCAACTCGTGTCCATGAAGGCAAAAAGTCATAGACAAGTCTACAACACACTAACAAAAACCAATTTGCTCTTTTAGTCTACATTTCCCTTAAGTTATCAACAACAAAAATTAGTCATGATTAATTAATTATAATTATCAATTATATACTGTTTCACATAATTAACATTTGCATATTTGCATCATATTCTCACATTTAGGGTTACATTTGAACTTCACAAATCAAAGAGGTAGAGTAGGCCTTATTAATAATGGTAGAATAGGGGAGTGACGTCAGCATCATGGCGGAGTGAGCTTTCCCGTGAATTCTTCCCCCGACAAGATACAACAAAAGCAACAGTCACAGACCAACAACGGAATCCCAGACAGTGAAAATCTAGAGCGGAGGGATCCACACTGCCGCACATCTGAGAGCGGAACGTGCTGGGCCCCCGGAGGAAGTGGGGAGAGGTAAGGAGAACTCCGCTCCCTCCCCATCAGATCAGTGATCCCGGCTCCCAGAGAGGGGGGAGGGGTGGCCCACGGCGGGAAACCGTGGCTCTTCGGACTCTCTCAGCCAGTGGGAAACTCCCGCACAGAGGACTCAGAGGAGCCACAGGGCTACCATCAACATCTGAGCACCCCAGAGAGCGGATAAAGAGGGGCAAACGAGAAGCCTCCCACGTTAGGGACCCAGAGGGCAAAAGAGAGAGCTCCCCTCTCCCCGCAACCGGGACTCTGCAGCTCAACCGACCAGATCTAGCGATTCGAGGCAGACCTGATCAAACAACTGGACCCGTGGATCGCAGCGGGGAAAAACAAAACAAAACAAAACTGCAGATCGCAGCAGAAAAACCGGGGCAGAGTGCAGGGGGCTTAGACTACACAGCCCTTTACCATCAGACAGTGGCGCAGGTGGAAATTGCAACCAGAGACTTCCAGGATGAGGAAAAACAAAACCAACACAGGAACCACAATGCAAAAATATATGAAATCACCAGACCAGAAACAAAATGACAAGCACCCAGAAATCAACCCCGAAGACACAGAAATCCATAAACTAAATGACAGAGATTTCAAAATAGCTATCATAAAAACACTCAACGAAATACGAGACAACACAGACAAACAATTCAATGAGATTAGGAGTTTCTTCACAAAAGAGATTGAAATCATAAAGAAAAACCTATCAGTGCTGATGGAGATGAAGAACACAATGGAGGAGATAAAGGAGAATCTGGAATCTTTAAAGAACAGAACTGACAATATGGAGGAAAGAATTAGTACTTTAGAGGATAGGAACACAGATATACTCCAGATGGAAGAGGAGAGAGAACTAAGACTAAAAAGAAATAAAGAAAGACTCCGAGAAATATCTGACTCTATTAGAAAATGTAACATAAGAATTATAGGTATTCCTGAGGGAGAGGAGAGGGAAAGAGGAACAGAGAGCCTATTCAAGGAAATAATAGCTGAGAATTTCCCAAATCTGGGGAAGGAGCAGGAAATACCAGTAAGCGAAGCCAACAGGACACCTATATATATTAACAGACAAAGGACTTCACCACGACACCTAGTGGTAAGGCTAGCCAGGGTCAACGACAAAGAAACAATATTAAGGGCAGCTAGACAAAAACAAAAAATAACGTACAAAGGAACTCCCATCAGGCTCTCAGCGGATTTCTCAACAGAAACTTTTCAGGCTAGAAGAGACTGGAATGATATGTTCAAAATACTGAAAGACAAAAACTTTCAGCCAAGAATACTCTATCCAGCAAAAATATCCTTCAAATATGATGGAGAAATAGTAACTCTCCCAGATAAACAAAAGCTAAGGGAGTTCATGGCCACGAGACCGCCACTACAAGAAATACTCAAGAAGGCCCTCAGGCCTGAAAACAAGAAGAGAAAGGGAACACAAAGCTTGGAGGAAGGAGAAAAGTAGGTAGACAAAATCAGAGAAATAGTAGATCTTTACCGGAATAGGTTAGCAACCACTTAAATACTAAACTCAAAGATCAAAGGAAGAAATTCACCAAAAATAAATTTAACCTCATCACTGTAAACACACAGCCACAACACAAGATAGAATAAGGTATAACAAGAGCAACTTAGAAGGGGAAGAGGAAAGTGACTGAATTGACTTAGTATAAGGAAATAGGAGGCTATCAGATAATGGACTATCTCATACAGAAGATTTTTTGCCCAAACCTCAAGGTAACCACTAAACAAATAATCAAAGCAAAACCACATATGATAAACAAAGAGAAAACTAGAAGAATCATAAGACAGAACAACCAAACTGAATTGGCTGTCCAAAACAAATGGGACAAGAAACAAAGGAAATGCAAAAGAACCAGAAAATAAGTGACAAAACAGCAACATTAAGCCCTCATATATCAATAATTACCTTAAATGTAAATGGATTGAACTCTCTAATCAAAAGATACAGAGTGGCAGGATGGATTAAAAAGCAAGACCCAACAATATGCTGCCTTCAGGAAACACATCTTAGCACTAAAGACAAGCACAGGCTCAGAGTGAAAGGATGGAAGACAATACTCCAAGCTAATGGAAAACAAAAGAAAGCAGGTGTTGCCATACTCATATCAGACAAAGTAGACTTCAAGATAAAACAGGTTAAGAAAGACAAAGAAGGGAAATATATAATGATAAAAGGGACACTCCATCAAGAAGACATATCACTTATAAATATATATGCACCCAACATAGGAGCACCAATGTACATAAAGCAACTATTAACAAACCTAAAAGGAGAAATCAACAACAACACAATAATAGTAGGGGATCTTAACACCCCACTTACAACAATGGATAGATCATTCAGACAAAAAGTTAATAAAGAAATATTAGACTTAAACGAAAAACTGGACGAGATGGACCTAGTAGACATATACAGAGCACTCCATCCAAAAACAGCTGACTACACATTCTTCTCAAGCACGCATGGAGCATTCTCTAGGATAGACCATATGTTGGGAAACAAAGCAAGCCTCAATAAATTTAAGAAGATTGAAATCATAACAAGCATCTTTTCAGACCATAAGGCTATGAAACTGGAAATGAACCAGGAAAAAAAAACTGGGAAAGTGACAAAAATGTGGAGATTAAACAACATGCTACTGAACAACCAATGGATCATTGATGAAATTAAAGGAGAAATCAAAAACTATCTGGAAACAAACGAAAATGATAACATGCCATATCAAACCATATGGGATGCAGCAAAAGCGGTCCTGAGAGGGAAACTCATAGCGATACAAGCCCACCTTAACAAACAAGAAAAAGCCCTAATAGGCAACCTTAAATTACACCTAACAGAACTAGAAAAAGAAGAACAAACAAAGCCCAAAGCCAGCAGAAGGAGAGAAATAATAAAAATCAGAGCAGAAATAAATGAAATTGAGACCAAAAAAACAGTAGAAAGGATTAATGAAACAAAGAGTTGGTTCTTCGAGAAGTTAAACAAAATCGACAAACCCTTAGCCAGGCTTACTAAGAAAAAAAGAGAAAAGGCTCAAGTAAATAAAATTAGAAATGAAAGAGGAGAAATTACAACGGATACCATGGAAATACAGAGGATTATAAGAGAATACTATGAGAAATTATATGCCAACAAATTGGACAATCTAGAAGAAATAGATAAATTCTTAGACTTATACAACCTCCCAAAATTGAACCAAGAAGAAATGGAGAATCTGAATAGACCAATAACAAGTAAAGAGATTGAAATAGTAATCAAAAACCTCCCAAAAAATAAAAGTCCAGGACCAGATGGCTTCTCCAGTGAATTTTACCAAACATTCAAAGAAGATTTAATACCCATCCTTCTCAAACTATTCCAAAAAATAGAGGAAGATGGAACACTTCCTAAATCATTCTATGAGGCCAACATCACCCTGATACCAAAACCAGGTAAAGACAATACAAAGAAAGAAAATTACAGGCCAATATCACTGATGAACATTGATGCAAAAATCCTCAACAAAATATTGGCAAACCGAATACAACAATACATTAAAAAGATCATACAGATCAAGTGGGATTTATACCAGAGACGCAGGGATGGTTCAACATCCGCAAATCAATCAACGTGATACATCACATCAACAAAACAAAGAATAAAAACCACATGATCATCTCAATAGACGCAGAGAAGGCATTTGACAAGATACAACATTCATTTATGATACAAACTCTCAATAAAATGGGAATAGAAGGAAATTACCTCAACATAATAGAGGCCATATATGACAAACCCACAGCCAACATCATACTCAACGGGGAAAGACTGAAAGCCATTCCTCTGAGAACAGGAACGAGGCAAGGCTGCCCACTCTCACCACTCCTGTTCAACATAGTACTGGAGGTTTTGGCCAGAGCAATTAGGCAAGAAAAAGGAATAAAAGGAATCCAAATAGGTAACGAAGAAGTGAAACTCTCACTATTTGCAGATGACATGATTGTATATATAGAAAACCCTAAAGAATCTGTTGGAAAACTATTAGAAACAATCAACAACTACAGCAAAGTTGCAGGGTACAAAATCAATCTACAAAAATCAGTTGCATTTCTATATGCTAATAATGAACTAACAGAAAGAGAGCTCAAAAAGATAATACCATTTACAATTGCATCAAAAAGAATAAAATACCTAGGAATAAATCTTACCAAGGAGGTGAAGGACCTATACAATGAGAACTACAAGACATTATTGAAAGCAATCCATGATGACATAAAGAAATGGAAAGATATCCCATGCACGTGGATTGGAAGAATAAACATAGTTAAAATGTCTATATTACCTAAAGCAATCTACAGATTCAATGCAATCTCAATCAGAATCCCAATGACATTCTTCACAGAAATAGAAAAAAGAATACTAAAATTTATATGGGGCAACAAAAGACCCCAAATAGCTAAAGAAATCCTAAAGAAAAAGAACAAAGCAGGAGGCATCACAATCCCTGACTTCAAAACATACTACAAAGCAATAGTAATCAAAACAGCATGGTACTGGTACAAAAACAGACACACAGATCAATGGAACAGAATTGAAAGCCCAGAAATAAAACCACACATATACGGACAGCTAATTTTCGACAAAGGTGCTAAGAACATGCAGTGGAGAAAGGAAAGTCTCTTCAATAAATGGTGCTGGGAAAACTGGACAGCCACATGCAAAAGAATGAAAGTGGACCATGTGCTATCGCCATTCACAAAAATTAACTCAAAATGGATCAAAGACCTGAAGGTGAGACCTGAAATTATAAAACTCATAGAAGAAAATATAGGCAACACACTATTTGACATTGGTTTTAAAGGAATCTTTTCGGATGACATGCCTACTCAGACTAGGGAAACTAAAGAAAAAATAAACAAGTGGGACTTTATCAGATTAAAGAGTTTTTATAAGACAAATGAAACCAGAATCAAAATGAACAGACAACCAACCAGCTGGGAGAGAATATTTGCAAAACATACATCTGACAAGCGGTTGATCTCCATAATATATAAAGAACTCACACAATTGAACAACAAAAAAACAAACAACCCAATCAAAAAATGGGCAGAGGAAATGAACAGACACTTCTCCAAGGAAGATATACAGATGGCCAATAGGCACATGAAAAGATGCTCAACATCACTAATCATCAGGGAAATGCAAATCAAAACAACACTAAGATACCACCTCACGCCTGTTAGAATGGCTATAACCACCAAGACAAAAAACAACAAATGTTGGAGAGGATGTGGAGAAACAGGAACCCTCATACACAGCTGGTGGGAATGCAAATTGGTGCAGCCTCTATGGAAAACGGTATGGAGATTCCTCAAAGAATTAAAAATAGAGATGCCCTATGATCCAGCCATCCCACTACTGGGAATCTATCCAACGCACCTGAAATCAACAATCCAAAGAGGCTTATGCACCCCTATGTTCATTGCAGCATTATTCACCATAGCCAAGAAGTGGAAGCAACCTAAGTGTCCCTTGACTGACGATTGGATTAAGAAAATGTGATATATATATATACAATGGAATACTACTCAGCCATAAAAAAAGACAAAATCGTCCCATTTGCAACAACATGGATGGGCCTGGAGCGTACTATGTTAAGTGAAATAAGCCAGAAAGAGAAAGACAAACACTGTATGATCTCACTCATATGTGGAATATAAACCAACACATGGACAGAGAAAACTGGACTGTGGTTACCAGGGGCAGTGGGGGTGGGGGTGGGGGGGTGGGGGTGGGGTGGGGGGTGGGGGTGAGGGCTGGGCACAAGGGGTGAAGGGAGTCATATATATGGTGATGGACAAACAAAAATGTACAACCCAAAATTTCACAATGTTAGAAACCATTAAAACATCAATAAAAGAAAAAAAATGGTAGAATATAACTTTCTGAATTAAGGTAGCCATGGTTGAGAAACTTCTATCCCAGAAGAGTATTAAGAAATCACATGAGCCTCTGTAGCCTGAAGTAAAATGAGATATCCTAAATCTATCTTTTAGCTGGATTCTCAAATCCTCTTTCATTCATGCGTCATTACAGGACAATGGGAGGAACAGATGTCACATTAGTGCTAATAGTGTTTATTTTACACATAACATTGATCTACCCTCCAGCATGTCAAGAAGATAAATTTTAAATGTAGCTATTTATTTATTTATGAAGTGCAGGCCTCTCCATGACCTAGAAAATTTTCTGGTCCAAGGTATGGCCAGTGCTGATCATTTCTGGATTGCAAACTCAACTCCTGATTTATATTTTAGAAATAAAGAAATTGAGGCCCTAAGAAACTATAGTCATTCCATTTTTTTAACAACTTTATTGGAATACCCTTGGCATATAAAAATTGTATGTATTTAAGGTATACAATGTGATGTTTTGATATATGTATACATTGTACAAAGATCACCACAATAAAGGTAAATAAGTTATCTATCACCTCTACATACATAGTTATCGCCTGTGTGTGTGTGTGTGTGTGTGTGTGTGTGTGGTGAGAAGATTTAATATATAAGGAACTCATAGAACTCAATAGCAAAAAAAAGAAAATAACTCAATTAAAAAATGGGCAAAGGACTTAAATAGACATTTCTCAAAAGAAGACGTACAAATGGCCAGCAGGTATAGGAAATGGTTCTCGACATCACTTATTAGGGAGATGAAAATGAAAACCACAGTGAGATATCACCTCACACTTGCTAGAATGGCAATTATCAAAATGATAAAAGATAACAAGTATGGGAGGATATGGAAAAAGGGGAACCCTTGTACACTGTTGAGGAGAATGTAAATTGGCACAGCCATTATGGAAAACAGTACGGACGCTCCTCAAAAAATTAAAAATAGAGCTATCATATGATCCAGCTATTCCACTTCTGGGTATATATCCAAAAGAAATGAAATCTGGATCTCAAAGAGATATCTGCACTCCCATGTTCATTGTACCATTATTCACAATAGCCAAGACATGGAAGCAAACTAAATGTTCATCAATGGACAGATTGATAAAGAAAACATGGTACATATACACAATGGAATATTATTCAACCTTAAAAAAGAAGGAAATCCTGCCATTTGCAACAACATGGATGAACCTGGAGGACATTATGCTAAGATAAGCTCGACACAGAAAGACAAATACTTCATGATATCACTTTCATGTGGAGTCTAAAATAAACTCATAGAAGAAGAGAGTAGAATGGTGGTTATCAGAGGCAGAGGGGAATGGGAAATGAGGAGATGTTAGTCAAAAAGGACAAAATTATAGTTATGTAGGATGAATGGGTTCTGGAGATCTAATATTCAGCATGGTGACGACAGTTAACAATACTGTATTGCATAGTCATTCTTTCACTCAGTAAATATTTATTGAATGTCTTCTTTATGCTTGAGACCAGAGAATCCAGGGATCAAACTCATTATTTTTTTTTAAAGATAAGCCCTCAATCCCATGCTAAGTAAGCTTACTTGCTAGTAGGGGAGATGCAATTCAACAAGTTGCTGTAAATTAACTAAAGGCAAGAATGACATTCAAGCTCACTAAAATCCAAGATTTCTATCTCCAAAGTGGTTTCCGTCTTCTCCACTCCAAGCTGCCTATTCAGAAATTATTGCATCATTAAAAAAAATTCACTGTTTCCCCCTCTATTTAAACTGCCATGTCATTTTAATGTGGTTGGATGTCATTACTCAGATGATGCAACATATATCTACCCAATCATTGAACAGTCAGCTTTTACAATTATGACAGTTGATGTGTTTATGGTCCCATTAAACATTCTCTTATTCTTCCTTCATTTAATTTTCAACCATAAAACAAAAAGCTCACTATGCAAAAACATTTCCTGTCCCTCAGAATATTGATTTGAAGGAGAGATTTTTGCAACACATTCATGTAACATGGAGGTTTTACTTAAACCTGAAGGAACGTCCACAAATCTTTTCAACTTTATTTTCTCTCATAGGAGTAAGAATGTCTCTGGAGTCAGAATGGGTTCAAATTCTGGTTCTACCACTTATTAGCTGTGTGACTGTTCCCAATAGTGTTTCTGTGTAACGAATCACCCCAAAATTTGGTAGCTTAAAAACAATGACAGCTATTTTGTTATCCCACAGTTTCAGAGGACCAGGAATTTGGGACAGGTTTGGCGGGGCTGTACTGGCCTCAGATCTCTCAAGCAGTTGTCGTCAAGTAGTACGGCTGGAGCTAGAAGGGCAAGGGCGGCTGGAGCTGCTGGGGGCTGGCTAGGCGCCACTCGCTCTCTCTCCCCTTTAATCTCAAGCTTCCCCAGGTGGCCTTTGAGCTTGAGATTTGGGCTACTTTGAGTTTCCTCAAAGCATGATGAGGCCATTGGACTGGCAGCATGGCAGCTCAGGGCTCTAGCATAAGTGTTTCAGTGATCAAGGTGGACATTGTATCTTCTTTCCTGACCTAGCCTTGGAAGTCACTCAGCGTCACTTCTGCCACATTCTGTTAGTTTCATGTGACTTTCAAACCTATCCATGAAGCAGAGGAATTAGACTTCCTCTCTTAATGTGGGAATGGCAAGGTTTAAGAAGAACATGCAGAAAGGGAAATATTGCTCTGGCCATCTTTGGAATGCCACGGTGACCTTGGTCAAGTCAGCTAACTTCTCTGTGCCTCAGTTTCCTGATCTACAAAATGGGTATAATATATGGCACTTTATAGGGTTCTTGAGGCTTAAGGAGTTAATACAGTTTAAGGGCTTAGAACAGGGCCTAGCAGAGAGAATGCCATAGCATAAATTTTATTTTATTTTATTTTCATTATTATTAATTTCTTCAAGTCTCAGTACAAATGTCACCTCTTCCGGGGAGCCTTCCCTATTGTTCTCAGTGACTTTTCATTGTCTCTGCAAGCTTACCATGGCTTTGAAGTTACCTCTTTCCTAATACACCTTTTCATATTTTATCCTAATTATATGTCCATAGTCCTAGATGCTCTAGTGTACTGTGAACTCCTCAGGAGCAAAAGACAAAATGGTTGTTCAGTAAGACTTTGTTTATCAGGGAATGACTGAGTCCAAAGTACAGGCACAAACACAAACAGCAGCCAAGAAAATGTAGATTAAGGGGGCTGGTCCCATGGCATAGTGGTAGAGTTCGGTGTGCTCTGCTTTGGAGGCCCAGGTTTGCAAGTTCAGATCCCGGGTGCGGGCCAACACCACTCGTCAGCAGCCATGCTGTGGCAGTGACCCACATACAAAATAGAGGAGACTGGCACAGATGTTAGCTCAGGGCGAATCTTTCTCAACAACAACAACAAAAAGTGTAGGTTAAGGAAGATGGTGAATACTAGGTAGGATAACACAAAATTAAGATGGCGGGATATACACAGATAATGAATGTCTGACTTCCAGTTACATTTACTCTTCTATCAAAGCTTTAAAGGTTATAATCGCCTTAACAAGGGGCTGCAGGAGACGGAGGGATTTCCGGATGAGAAAACAGAACAGTGCGGTGAAAACTTTGGCCTCAAATTCACATGTAGAAAGTAGAGTACTTTTGTTATAATAGACTAGCTAAAATTTCACTAGCTTTCCTATCACTGTAATTTAGCATTTAACGTGTCCATAATTAAAAACATTTGCTGAAAGAAAACTGCATTTGAGAATGAACATAAGCTTTGAACCTGTAAATGATGTAAATCTGCAGCATTCTATTCCTTCTGGAAGACAAATCAACAGTAATGCCAATCTAACACAAAAAAATATCTGTCCTCCAGTATCATAGAAATCTACAAAATCTTTAGCAACAAGAAAGACTGTCAGCTCCTTTACCAATAGGAATGTACCCGTAAATCATAGGAGAGTCTTGCAAAATCATCAGTAGGACTAGGTCTTCTGCACCAAGAGTAATCATTTAAATTCAATAAAAAAAAAAATCATAGTACATTAAAATTTCAAAAAGCCATTTGTGACTAATACAGCCCTAGAATTTTCATTTGTTTTTTTCCTCCTCCAGAGCCCAGAGATGTTTAAAAATGAATTTTGCAGTTGAGCACTAGGAATGTCAGATCTCAGAAACAACAGATGAAGAAACTCTAATTAGCTGTGATGAACGTTGATTATAGAGCTCAGATATAACAATGATTACAAAAGAAAAAAAAGCGGTGATGCATCGGCTCCACATATCAAGAGTGGTTGTATAATTAGAGAAATTTAATCACAGCAGGCAAATGGGATGTATTTGTATTTGTAGCATCTTGTGGATTCACAGGCAGAACTGCCCTCAGAAAATACAAGAGGAACAAAAGCATTCCTGTTGTGTATGCTTTATCACTAAACTTAATTCATGAAGGTCTTTTTCTCTTGTTCTTTTTCTACCTCCTTCCCATGCCCCACAGAAAACCCATTTCTTTTTCAGCAAAATACTTGGTACTATTACCTTATTAGGGTGTTCTTTGCAGAATGTCCCTAGCTCATTAAGATTAACAGAAGATACACATATGCTCATGGGGAACAATAGGACCTGTTATATCTAAAATATTTGATTTTAAAGATATGCTCCCTCAACTGAGGTTCTGAAGGGAAGAGAATTTAACATCTGCACCTAAAGATGAAGCTATGAACAGTACTAGTGCTCTCAGGTTCCGTGACATCAGCCCGGGCTTTGCTGGTTCATGAATAAATCCCAAAACATAAGAAGTCACTTAGTTAGCTGAACTCCCACAGAAGACTCAGTAACCCGTTAGGAGGTCACAGGGTTTATCTTGAACAAGAGTCTGTCTTGCAGCTTACTGTCTTTTGATTTCCTGATTAAGTGATGGATGAGAAGAAGAGGTCACCCAGGCAGTACAAAACCAAAGGAAAAGAAAAACCTCACAGAAACTTGGCTGGCCCACATTATTCGCAGCAAGAGATTTCTGCTTTGCACTGATTACTCATAAAGCCTTTTCCCCAAGCAAATCTTTTTTTTTGCTAACGTTGTTCTATAATTAGGTGTTTCTGCTGGAATTAGCAGCAAACATGGAAAAGCTGTTCTTGCAATACGTTTGTAAAAGGTAGCTGAGTTATCACTGGTGAAGCTGGATTAAACTATATAATTTATCATTATGACAGTGTATCTGTGTTTGCCTTGGAAACTCCACTTAAGTATAATAAAATAAAGAAATAGCATGAATCATTAGAAGGTTATACACACACACATCTTATACATTAATACTTTATGTAGTTCCTTTAACATCTACATATAATAATTTTTCCAGACTCAACATGATTCAACCCAAATATATTCACTCATATGATAATCCTGCTTAAGATATTCAGGAGTCGATCATCCTGCAATTTAAACTGCAGAAAAGTTTCTCTTGAATGGAAAATAAATATTGGTACAAATGTATTGTGAAAATGGGAAAAAAAAAAGTCCCCTTTTTACCTATATCTACTAAAGATCTCTCTATCAAAACAGATTTCCTACTTCCTTTCTGTGAGATATTCATAAAAGAAATTAGGTGTCATTCTTCCTCCCCTCAACACACACATAAACCACATCTATTTGGTTAAACTATTGTACCTGACCAGGGAGTTCAAATGCCTACTGGGACAAGGCAATTGTACAGGAGTGAAGCGGGTACTGGCTGCAGATGACCTGTTTACACCATGTAAGTGGTGGGCAAGGATAAGACTGCTGACAAGACGAAGGCAGGTCGAAGACGCCAGATCTTCTGCTGTGTGAAGAGAAGCTGTAAATTTCACATGAAATCTCTCAATCTTTAAATGTTGGCACAATTTGTATGGACCAAACAAAGCATTCTTTGGACTTTTTTGACCCACTAGCTGTCAGTTTGCAAAGTCTTCTGTTCTATGACTGCTGAAAGGATTATCAAGTGGAAGGTGAACCTCAGCGACAGGCTGTGGCTAGAGGATGATAGAGCTGAACCAGGCAGCTCTAGCCCAACGGCCTCATGGGAAATTCTGCCTGGGGTGTGGGACACCTCAAACCAAATTGAGCAAGATCAATAAGCTGGAGATCACTGGATGGGGAAAGGATAGAGAGAGATGGGGGTGAAAGACGAGCTACTGAGAGGGAGGCGCCAGGAAAGCTGTCGGTTATAGAGGACATTGGTCAGCTGCGGGGGCCCAAATAAAACTGGTTCCCCAAAGACAAACAGATATCAAGTATCCTTCACAAAGGGAGAAACAATAAAGCTTCAAAAATAGCATTAAGAATGAATGAACTCCTAGAACGCTTATGCCAAAGTGAAAATCTTCAAGCTATCTCTCTTAGCTTCTTAAAATCATAGGTATCAGGATGAACCCCAGAAAAAGGGCCTGGTGACACAAGAGCATCTGTGAAGAATCTGCAGATTTTGTTAGGTGATAAATTAATACAGGGACAAACAATGTTATAGTTTAAGAGGTGACATAAATTACTGTGCAGTAACATGGCAACTGAAATGCGTAAGAGTCTTCTCTAATGATCTACAATTACCCACTTTAACGGTATCCCCTCGACGTTTAAATATGAGGATGCAAATGAAAACCCTCAGTTTTATCTTAATGTCTTTCAGCACTCTTACCTTTAGCTGTAGGAATATGGCATTCTTAAGAGAGAAATGGCACAAAACCTTCTATGCCACCTTTAGAACCAACCCATTAAATGTGAAGAACATCCTTTCAGTAACTTGAGAGCTTTTCTTGAACCAGAGTTTCACCGCCTTGACAGTCTGAGAGGGCTGAAGAGGCCTCCTTGATGAGGGAGGAATGCTCAGAAGCAGGTTGAGCATGAGGTCACCAGGAGGTGGGACTGGGCAGAGTCACAGTATTCAACTTAGAAGACAAGCAAGCGCAAAAAGAGCACCAGGGCCATCTCCAAGGTAAGAGAAAACGAGACTGTTTTCTGAAAGAACCTGCTATTTAGAGAGTGAAGGAGAAGCGAGCACTGGATTGGGAAGCAAGGCCATGCTAATAAAAGCAGTAAGTAGAAATTGTCACTCTGCCTAAAAAATAGCATCTAGATTTCAAGCCAAATTAAGGGTAAATTCTAGTGCTGCCTAGCAAAGCCTGAGAAGGAAGGAAGCAAAAATATCACATTCCCCATGGCCCTTCTCTAGCTGGCTTTAGCTCTCTTCTACGGTTCCAGCATAATACGGTTTTAAGAATAAATGGTATTCAAAGCACCGTTTGCATAAGGATTCACACTTTCTTTACTGTAATCCTGGCAGGCTGTTATGATCCAGATATTCCAAAAAGGAAAACGAAGTTCAGTGACGTTACGTTATGTGCCCATGGTCACCCACCTGGTGAGCAGAAAAGTCAGGATTAAAGCCCAATAGGTCTTCAGACACTTAGTGTAATGACATTTTAAATGAACTCAGATTTTTGTGCTCTATATGTATACTTTCTTTCAATGTTATACTTTCTGTTATGTTTCTTATCTTCATCTGCATCTGTCTGATTTCTCTGATCTGCCATCCTTGGGTAACTGTCCCCTACTCAGTCCACGGCACCTAATAGAGCATCATCCGATGATCCTATTATTGCAGGGCAAGGTTACAACGAACTGTTAAGAGATTTGCTGGCTTGTTCACCCAAAAGTACAGGGCAGAGACAAAGACAATAGGAACGACAACAATAAAAACAAATTCTCAAAATGAGGAAAAGACAATGTTACAGTGCCACAGCAACAGGACTGAAAAAAGTCGGTGGGGGCAGGGAGGATAAGAGATTGGAGCCTAGTGCTGACAACCAGAAAAAATAAAAGCAGGAATGTTCAAATTTGAAAGAAAACAGTGAATTTCAGAAAAAGGGAGAAAAATATGCATATGATAAGAATTAATTTCCATTTACTGTACTCATGTATCTCTAAAGGACCACCACGGAAAAGAAGCAATTTGGCAAATGTATCTTTTGTGTTTAAATATCAATTTTTATTTGTGATAGATACTTGTCTTTCAAATATTACATTTTCCATAACTAGAAAAGATCAGGAAAATAAACCCTCTAAGCTGCTCACGAACTAAATTCTATTTTGACTTTCAAAGTAGAGAAGAATTTCAATAAGAGAAAAGATCTGTGATAAAAGGAAAAAATAGACACCGTGCTTAGTTCTTTTTCTTTAAGAACCAAGATCTCTCAAAAACATAATCAACTAGAATTCAGTATATCACAGATCCAATTTAAATGGTCATTTGTTCTTTTAATAAAAAGGAACAAACGACCTGGAATAAACACACATACACACACACTCACTAGTGTAGCAGGCTAAAGACTGGAGAATAGATTTGCTTTTCTGAAGCTTGGGAAGTGAGAAGTGCTTCTCACCTTTCACCTGCAGCCTCATCTCCCAAATGACAGGGCTGCTATTGATCAGGATCGCTGCCTGGTGCCCTACAGCTAAAATCCAAGTAATTACTGCTGGTGGCTGGAGAGTTCTGTTTGGGTGAAGGGAGGGAGCTGGATGGAGATCATTATCCAAGAACTTGCAATTCTTTAAACTGCTGGTCAACCTGTATGTCTTTGAAACTAAGCATTTAAAGCATTTTAATTGCAAAGATACATCTGGTATAAAAATCAGCTACTGGTATGCAGGAAAATTAATTCACTTTTGCATACACGCTGTAAGTAAGATTCCCTTCAATCTCCGCTCTCTTTCCCTCACCCTGATTCCCAACAGCCATTGATACTATGGATTCCCTTCCTGCTGGGGACAACTATTGCCATCAAAAATTTGACACATGAAAATTAATAAACTTTTTATTTTCCCTTCATACTATTCTTCCAGGCCCTTCCCCTCCCCACTCCCACCCCTCCCCCCCAGGGAAAGCGTCACCCGGAGCTAACATCTGTTGCCAATCTTTCTCTTTTTTTTTTCTTCCCTCCCCAAAGCCCCAGTGCATGGTTGTTTACCCTAGTTGTAAATCCTTCTAGTTCTTCTATGTGAGCCGCTGCCACAGCATGGCAACTGACAGACAGGTGGCGTGGTTCTGTGACCGAACCCGGGCTGCAAAGCAGTGAACGCCGAACTTTAACCGCTAGGCCATCAGGGCTGGCTCTCTTCCAATTTCTTTATACAACAAAGAAGGGGCTCCCTCCTGCCTTTAGGAAGGGAAATCAAAGGATCTCCCAGTTCACCTCTCTTATGGCCCTTGTGAAACATCTGTCACTTGGGAAAGTGAACTCATTCACAAAACTTATCATCAGGAAATCGAAATATTTGCTGAATCCCAAAATATAAGATATGCTTACACATTTAATAGTGAACTCCCCAAGCTTGGGGGCTACTTGGTTGAGAAATTAAGTTTTTAGGGTCCCTATTCTCAGCAATTTGAATCCCTCCCCAAAGTCGCCAATTTTACTGTTGACACACACCCATGTTCATTGTGTATTACTCTTGTATTGCAGTGACTTGTCACGGCTTTAAAAAAATTAGAAATAATATTGCTTCTTTCTCTGGCTACTTTTTCATTTTTCTCCATTTCCTGCCTCAGCCCTCAATCCCTATATCCATTATATCTCTTTACAACTCCAGAAACTTCCTCTTCAAATTCTCTTTAAGCTGACAGCTGTTTCCATAATTTTCTGAAAAATACATTCTTAAAGTCACAAAGAGCCTCCTTATTGTAAGCCCAATGGCCTTTTCTCCACTGTAATTTGCCTTGAGCCGCACCAGATAAAAAAGGAAGTTTCTGAGTTGATGCCAGCTTCTCCATGTGATACTAACACTCTCTCTTTCTCCATCTTTTCAATCTGTCATGCCCATTTTATTCTTGGTTTCCAGACTAATTGTCCTTGAAAGGTATTTGCATATTATCATTCTCTTGCTCTGATACTGTCAGTAGCTCCCCCTCTATTACTGCATCAGACCTAAACTCCTTTGCTCGCCTCACATGGTCCTCCATTAGTTTGTGCACAGAAGTTACTTGTTGAGAGCCAAATTTAAGCAAGATTAACCTGGTAGCTTGTATCTTGCAGCCATTCTCCGTGAAGAATGAGAATATATAGGATATAAGGGAAGTAATATTCCTTATTCTATTTCAGTTGTAGTCATATTTAATCTTTAATTTCAGGTTATAACACATTAGAGCTTTAGTCTTTATAAAACAAAATAAATTGCTTGAAGGGGAAAAAAAGACTTGTGATAGCTGAGGGGTTCATAATCTCATTCTGATAAAATTATTTATTATAGTTTTCCCCCATCGCCTTATTTTTAGGAATGCATTGATGGCTTTGAGTAATCAGATGCAAAGCTCCAAAGGACTCATACATAAGTCTGTGGTTGTCACATATAACATAGGGAAATGGTTAACATTATGAACTTGATTTATTTGTTAATACTTCATTAGTTTCATGTTAATATTTCTTTCTTGAAGCTTAACCCACAGAGAATTTCATTACCACTACCATTCCAGTGTCAAATCTCTTTCTAAAACAAAACAAAAGAAAGTCTTTTATAAAAGTGGATCTTTAGTTTTGAAGACAAAAGAAACTGTGAAAAAGAAGATTAAATCTTCATCGGTTTAACTCACAAAGCAAATACATAGGGAAATAGCATTATTCACCATTTACATTGCCTAATTAGTCTTGGGAGTTTTTTTAGTCAGTCCAAGTTAAAGGAATTCTACACCCAGCTATAACAATGTTAAATTTCTAAATAGCAGATTTAAGTAAATCTTCCACTGGAAGAAATAAATCACTTCTGTGCTGAGGAAGCTCTATTAAGATACCATCTGAAAGATCTATCAAGCCCTGAAGTGAAATATATACATTTTTAAAAGGATAAACATAGGGAAAAATGTCTGTTGTGCTTTCCAGTGAATATATCCACACAAGAACTCCCTAATTTATTCTCAAGTAACAACCTTGACTCTTTAAACATTGTTTATGATGGTCAAATGAGAACATACACAGGGTTTCAGTACACTCTATCCGCTAGTAGACTTCCTTTTGAGAGTAAAACATTCTTAAAGCATCATTTACTTTTACAAACAGCATATGCTCACCATGTGGCACCATTCTTGTTAACACCAAAGTAGCAATTTGAGCTTAACAGCTTGGGAACTCTGTTTATAATAATAATAGTATGTGATGTCAAGTCCTCAGAGTCTCAGATGTCAGAGGTGATCATGCACATAAATGCAAATTCCCAAAATCTGCTCTGCTGGGAAAATGATTCTTGCCAAGGTCAAAGAATCCAGTAGAAACACAAATGCTTGGTCTCCAGCTTCTAATAAGCCCAGGAATTGTCTTTCCAACTTCACTGCATCACCTTCATCTGGTTCTAATGTACACGCATGTCTAGTGAATTAGTTCCCTTTGGGAGAAAATTTTGTCTCATGAGCTTGAGATTTTCAATGAAGTGCCAATGAGCTGATACAAATTGTTGAAAGTTTTATATTACAACTGCTCTCTTCCTTTTATGTGAGCCAACTGTTTACTTTTTGAGCACCTTCAAACCTTCTAGCATTTCAGAATAATGTTTAAAACATGGCATTATTAAGAAACTTTAAGATTACAGCTGTGAAAACAAACCTATGTCATTATAATCAGTGAGACAGTCCCTTAACTGGGATTTCAGAACATAAAAGGAGCTCATGCAGAGAATTGGCAGGGTAAGAACCAAAGAGAGAAAGGAAAGAAAGAAAGAGGGGAAAAAAAAAATCCATCAAGCAAAGAGAGGGGTGTTTCCATTCTTGACAGCCCATTTGAAAAATTGAAAGTAATTCAGTATTTGAGTAGAAGACTTATTTTAGGGGGGAGGGAGGTGTAGTTACTTACTGCATTGGCTTGCATAATCACTTTATATATTACATCTATTAAAGCACTTATTCTTTCCTATTTTAGATGGTTATTTACCTATCTGTTTTTTCTACAGACTGTAAGCTCTTCAAGTACCAGAACAATGTTGTATGTGTCCTACAAACTAGGACCTAGTACATTGCAGATATTCAATATTTATGGTTAAATAAATGATAGAGACTAGAAATAGTACAGAAAACACATTTTTGGCCCGACTAAGATGCAGAGGTAGGAAAATATTTGGGGAAGGAAAAATTATTTCATATAGCCTTGTATTAATGGAAAGAAATGTTCAATATACATTAACATGCTATGGTAAGATGACCATAAAGAACAAGCACACTGTGTAACACTCAGTAGAGGAGCCCTCATCTGTCAGGATAGGCTGTAGTGCAACAGTGTTTTTCCTTGGGCCACTGAACTCCTTGGTTGCAGGAACAGAGAAGGCAGACGGTAGTATATTATTCACGTGATTTGGTTTTGTAGAATTGTCTCCTAATAAGTGAGGATAATGAGATACTCAAAAGTCCTCCTGAAAGATTAGTTCAGATAAATGCAAACTGGGTAAGAGCAGAGATCCCAAAACGGGGCTCTGATGGACTGATGGATTGGAGAAAGTGATTTCCTCTTTCAGCTGGGCCCCAGGCACTGCCACTCAAGTCTTTTTCCCTGTCTCGTCTTGTCAAACTTCCTTAGTGTCTATAAGGAATCTTGATCTCTCGCCTCAAGGTCTATAACCAAAGTCTACAACTCTTACCTTCTTCCATCTCTTCCATACTAAAAAAAGTCTTCCCTTTAGTCTGTTTCCATTAAACACTGTCATTTCCTTTCCTTTTGATGCAAACTGCTTTATCTCCACTTTCACACCAATCTTTTCCTTTTCTACCCACTGGACTCTAGCTTCCAGCCCCATCACTCTGCAGATATTGCTTTCAGTAAGGTCACGAATGACCTCCTAACTGCCAAATCTCTGGACACTTTTAGCCCACATTGTACTGAAATTTTCTGTTGCATTTGATATTGTTGATCCTTCCCTCGATCATTGTACAAAAGAGCTGATAATAATAGGCCAGTGATGAAGATTAATATAAGTAAAGTGCTTAGCACAGCTTTTTGCACATAGTATGGACTCTAAAAAATGCTTGCTACTATTATTATATTATTATTTTTTTCAGTTGCCTTTGTGATTCCTCTTTCTGTGTCTCCTTTTAAATGCAAGTGCCCTCACCCAGTGCCCTGATCATCCACACACTCTTGCTGAGTCTAGTCTTTCGATTTCAACACATGTTGTGTAATGATTCTCATATCTATGTCTCCAGCCTAGTGCTCTACTAAATCTTTTTATGTATATATCTAACTTGCTGATGGAGATCCCCATCTTGATCGGCAATGGGTTCTGGGGACATAAAATCAACCCCAGTTGAGAACTAGTGTTTAACTTATATATGGTTATTTGTGTCTTTCCTCAGGTGACTGTGAACTTCCTGAGAGCCAGTACGATGTCTTATTCCTCCCTGTGTCCCTCAGACATAGTGCAGAGCCCCACACACACTGAAGCCACAAATCCAACTCTACAATTCTCAACTTAGAAGATCTTACTGTAATGAAAGATCATATTTATGCCCCCTCTCCACAACAATCCCTGTACAGATGGTTGGTTACATTTAGCCCTGATTTCTTTTAAAAGGAAGCATCTGGAATGTTTCAATAATGAGAAAAATACATGTTAAGTAGATGGTGACTAAAATTTTGAGATAAGAGCATACCGTTAAATTTAGAAATCAGATGAAACTTTACTTCAGAAAAGGTTTGAATAATAATACACTCTATTAAAAGAATGATTTCTGGTTATTTTTAAAATAACCCAAGGAAACAGGAACTTCTAAAAATTTCATAGCAGCCTAAGACTTGAAAAAAATAATAAGTACTAGGGCTGCTATGTCTGAAGCCATCACATCTATGTCTCCATGTCAACTTATAATGGTAAGTGTCCCACAGAAACAAATTTGTCATGGCAACTTTCTCAGCAATAAATATCACAGTCTGCTGGCATTAGATGGAGTTATGGATCACACCGTCACAAGTCTCAGGCCTACTTTGGGGAATGTGACATGTGTAATGCACATTAGCTGAGTCTTTCAAATCTTTTCATGTTTCCCAAACCAGACCAGATTGGCTGAACGGCAGAATATATTTGCTGCAACACAGTAAGTTGTCCCCTTAAGCTGCACCTCAGCTGTGAGACAGAAATTAGCTGAAATCAGATCTTCAAAGCAATGTGATACAGTGGGAATGAGAATTAATCTTAACATCATGTTGATCCGAGAATCATAATGTTCTCCATTGCTTGAAGGCATGAAACTATTTAAATGGAATATGATTTACTAAGAATATCATCAATTAGAAGATAGAGTATTAGAACCTCTCAGTTCCAAAAGTGTTATATTATTGGCCTCTAACTTAAAAGCTTTATTAATTGTGGCTCTTATCTAACATCTCTCTTGTGCTTCCTTCCCTTGGCTCATCCTCCCCCAACCCCGCCCCCCCAAAAAAACTTGGTCACCTCGCCTTCTTCCTTTTACAAACTTTATTCTTCATCCTTTGAATTCTTAATATAACAAATACCTATATTCTAAATAACAGGCCATATACCTCAGGGAAGTCCTAAAAGAGTCAATAATAGCCTTGCCTTTAAAGAATTAATAATCTGTGATTGAAAAACACAAGTACAAAATGATCATAAAACCAGGTAAAATGTGAAAGTACCATAAAAGGGGAAAATTAAGTGCCATGTAGGTTTCAGAGTAAAGAGATAACACATCTGACAGGAGGACACCAGGATTCTTAGATGAGGTGATATATTCCAAGTAGAAATTGGGTTGGGATATGTTCAGGAAAACACCAAGTCAATCATTTTTTAACTTATGTGAAAGCATGAAACACAGTGCTTGACTCATGGTAGGCATTCAACAAACACTCATTTTCTCCCCTCCTATAGGGGTGTTATGGACTGGATGTGTTCCCCTATATTCATATGTTGAAGTCTTAACCCCCAATACCTCAGAATTTGACTGTATATGGAGACAAGGCCTTTAAAGAGGTAATTAAGGTAAAATGAGGTCATATGGGTGGGTCCTGGTCTAACATGATCAGTGTCCTTATAAGAAGATATTAGGACACAGACACACACACAGGAAAGACCATGTGAAGACACAGGGAGAAGATGGGCATCTACAAGCCAAGGAGAGAGGCCCTCAGAAGAAACCAACTCTTCTGACAGCTTGATTTTGGAGTTCTAGCCTCCAGAATTGTGAGGAATTAAATTTGTGTTGTTTGAGCCACCCAGTCTTTGTTACTTTGTTATGGCAGCCCCAGCAATCTACTATAAGGGGTCAGTGAATATAGGGCTGAGAAGATACCTCGGACCTCTATCGTTAAGGAGCTGAAGTTTGGGGACTTGATATGTTAGTCAATAGGAAGTCAAACAAGGTTAGTGAGCTGAGGATGTCCTGAAGATCTGAGTTTTGATGAAAAGATTTGACTTTTGTGTTGGTTTGTAATGGTGGGGGAGACAAATTTGGCAGATCAGTTTGGAGAGTATTGGGTCATTGAATCCATCCAAGTACAAAATAGTTGAGACCTGAACTGGCTTACTGATAGTAGGAAAGGGAATTGAAGTAAAGTGTATTTAACTTAGCAACTGATTATATATTGGAGAGCCAGGGAATGAGAAAGCTCAATACCAAGCGTTTAGCATGGTAGAGATATTATAATAAGGATGATAGTATAATCTTTAAAAAGTTAAAAACATGACTCTCCTTTAAATATAGAATGAATATGTTAATTTTATTCAACTTATTAATTAATGAAAAAAAACAGTAATACACACACACATACCCCAAACATGAGCAATCAGGAATGCTGAAATTAATTTGCTAATAAATGCCAAACTGCTTAATATTATAAAGGGCAATAAAATTATTTGGGTCATCATTTCCACATTGCATTAATCAAATGTGTGTCTATGGGACAAAATACCTTTGTACTGCTGTGGAGAAGAATCATTTGCACGACTATCAGTTTTCTATAACTTAACTTCTTTGCCTTCAGAGTTGTAAAATAACCTAGTCAATAGAAAGGCAATCAAAGAAATGAGATATAGAATGAGATAATCCCTGGAGAGGCCCCTAGACAATGCCAGCACTCCACTGAGAGGGCAGATATCTTGTAATCTCTTTTGCCCATTTCCAAGTCTCGAGCTACTTTTTCTGACAATAAATACAGGAGAAGTTATTTTTCACTTTAGATATGTTAAATATGCAATGCCAAAGAAACGCTCAGGGGAGAAAGTCCAGCATGCAATCAGAAGCTTGCACATGAGGCTGCACATCAGCAGAGGAAGAGGTTTGAATACATTTGTCAGCTCTGCTCCATCTTTCCGCATCCCTCATCAGTGAGCTCATCGAATTGAGATGCAATCATAGGCTGGAATGGGAGGCAACCGCTCGGAGTTCGCCCCTCCCCTCCTCCTTGTTTGTTAATAACCTACTTTACTGTGATCCCTGTGTCTAAAAGGCTTAAAAATCTTGGTTCTGTGTTCTTGACCTGGCTTCCCATTTTTCTCCTTTGATCGCTGGTGTTTATCTTTCCTTTCCAGGATCTGGACCTCAGCTTTTCTCTTCTGCTTGTCTGCCCCCTTGGACCCAGATTTCAGCTGATACTTCTGGTAGGAAACGCTTGCTGCAGTCTAGACCTAACAAGGAAGACCCCAATCCTCATCTTAGTCATTCAGCTGGTGCTCAGGTGAGCCCTGCCCAAAAAGAGAGGGGCCAGAGAGGTAGATTTGAGCCACCTGCACAGAGATGAAATTTTCCATATAGACGTGAAGATTTCCAATTTTCTCTCTGGACTTGAACTTCTTCTGTGGCTTGCTGACAAAGTCTCCCTTTCTTTACTATATATGTGCTGGGTATTTGTCACGTGATTTGTAAATAGCTCTGGTAAACTCTAAGTAAAACAAAGTGTTCATTCATTCACTCATCCGTTCTTTCACTCATTCATTCGTTTGACAAAAATTACGAAATGCTTCGTATGTGCTAAGCACTGTACTAGGTGCCAGAAGATATATGGGTAAATAAACTATATCCTTGCCCTCCCAAAACTACCACCGAGGGCTATAAAGCAATGAATTTTTGACCTTTTCAAGTACATTCCGGGTCTGCACATGTCCACCCAGAGGCCCTGCACACAAAGGGGCCAGCTGTCAAGACAGACTAGGCTGTAACCCTGAATGTTTAGGAATCAGAGCTGAACCTCAAGGAGTTCTCCTCAAGTCAAATCCAACCCTCACCCTCAGGACTTGGACAAAGGCATAACGGAACTTCTTTCTAGCCATAAATATTATCTCCCAGTTTTACCTCAAAGATTTCAATTTCCACAAAGAAGTAAAGGTGGTAGATTAACTGACTAATTTTTAAAAATTAGTTTTCATATTTATGTTATACTTAAATGTTACATTCAAAGAAAAATATCAATACCTTTTATTTCTCAGGAATTTGGTTTAATTACCAGTCATCTAAAATGTTCAATCTAAATCTTTTTTTTTTTTTTTTTTTTGTGAGGAGATCAGCCCTGTGCTAACATCTGCCAATCCTCTTCCTTTTTTTGCTGAGAAAGACTGGCCCTGGGCTAACATCCATGCCCATCTTCCTCCACTTTATATGGGACGCCGCCACAGCATGGCTTGCCAAGCAGTGCGTCGGTGTGCGCCCCGGATCCAAACTAGTGAACCCTAGGCCACTGCAGCGGAGCGTGCGCACTTAACCGCTTGTGCCATCGGGCTGGCCCCTAAATCTCTTTTTTATCTAATAATTTTGAAGAATCTTTAGCAAGAGTACATTTACCCTAATTTTATAGAAGTTTATTTGATTAAAGATGTGTTAAGCAACATCACCAAACTAACCAGGAAATTAGTACAAGACAAGAAAAGCATGGATGATTCCTCATATTTGATATGTTAATTAAAGGAATATAAATTTCTTTTCAATGGAGATAATTGATGTGTTTCAATTAATATGAAGAATTGAAAGCTGGAATCCATTAATGGAGAGATAGGATTCTGTAGTCAATGAAGTTGCTTATAAGTAATTTAAACTTTGTAAACGATTAGATAATCTAGTTCTCTAAGCCCTCAAAGGGACTACAGATATCCAATAGCTCCTTCCTGGCAGATCCTTATTTCTTCCAGAAGTCCTTCCAATTCAAATATCTTGATGACCAAATGAAACTCCAGAGAACCAGGTAATAGCCGTGTTTGAAGCATCTTGGCTACATCTGAGGCTGCTAGAATAATAGTAGGATAGGGCCCACTGATGTGTTCCTCGACCACCCCATGGCCCCTCCCCCAAAGAAGAAAAAAATGCAAATAAGATAGAAACAAGGAAATAAAGACACAGATATAGATATAAAGATATTTCCCATATATAACAGGGATATAGGTATAGTGTGTTGCCTTTGGTTGTTGTACATTTAAGCATAAGCCAACAAAAGATTTTAGAAAAAAATTTCTCTTTCCACTCACCATGGGAAGAAAATGACAATAAAATAATATCATCACTGAAACAAACAAACAAAAATCTTCTTCTGTAACCGTGTCTGATGAGGAAGGCTTTGGAGAACAGACTCTAAAGAGGAAGAAAACCCAAAAAGGGCCATATTTATTTTGAACAATGCCCTTCTGCCTCTTTCACTATAGGTATCTTTTAACCCCTACACAATTACTTACTTTTATGGATGTAACATAAAACCCTATATTTTCAGAATTTTATTTTTAAATAATCTCCAAGTAATAGAGTTGCATGTATGTCATTCTATCCTTTAGCATGAACAACGAACGAGTAGGTAGCTTTGAAAAAAAAAAAAAATATATATATATATATATATAAATAAAATAAGGGGGTGCGTTTTCAAAATTTACCAAGGTCATTAATGCACCAAATGTAAATGGTCTCCCATTTATCAAATGCCCTGGGGAAATAAGGAGATAATTGAAATGATAGATGAAGAGATGAAACTCTAGGCTAATGGGCTGTATATCAATGAATCAATGTCACATTTATGAAAGGTTTTGGAAAATGATTCCTATTCTTTTCTTATTTCTAAAGTTTTAAACCTTAGAAAGTTAAGTTGTAGGAGGACTAAAAACTGAATTAAAAAAGGACCCCATTGATCCATCAGAAACATTTGTGGTATGATTTTTCTCATGATAATTTGCATTTCCCTACACTAATTTCAGCAGAATGTATCATTATCTCCACTTTTCTAATTGTATTCCCTCTCTTTCCCTTTTTGTGAAATCATCAGTTCATAAATTATCTCACCTAGGGATCAATTCTCCTACTTCTTCCCCCTGACAAAGTTATAGGGACTTTATGTAAGGCAAAAGAAAAAAAGATTAGCATACTGAAAAAAGATTTAAAAACGAGAGAGTCTTTCAATTTGGTTAAAAATAAAGGATCGTTTATTGACAAAAAAGTCATTAAAATGAATTTAGGGTGACTCAAAGTTCAACTTCCCAAAGACAAAACTTATTTTCTAGAGCAAGTTATTTAAGCTTAAATCAGACGTAGGTTCTCAGAAACAGACTTTCTCTACTCTCAAACGTGATAAAAAATTGAGATGGCAATCCAAATACTGGATAAGGGAGACATGTTAAAATACAAATATAAAGTCAAACCATTAACGAGTTTACAAAATGACAACGTGTCTTCCCAGGGCTAGTGCGGTTTTCTGTCCATGGAACAAATGTGTACTTGACACCTTTAACTGATAATTTAGAAAGGTGCTGTGGTGAGTTGTGTCTCCTCCAAGTCAGGCCCAGATGTTGGGGCTCAACATAGTTACCAGAGCTGCTCAGTGGGGTAAAGAGAAGCACTGATAGGTGGCCAAGGGCACAGGTGATCAGTCTCAGAGGAGGGCTTCAGAGGAGGAGATAGCAGTTCCAGGACAGGGTCAGTCCCTTGACAGTAGTTTCCATCAGAAGTCATGCAGGAAGCGATCTTGCTGATGCTTTCGCCAGGCCAATGGTAATTGTCTCTCTTAGGGCTTGAACAGGGAAGCACGACCAACCAAGGTCAGCCAAAGGACAGGACTCTGGAACTCAAAGGGAAGGGATGGCAGGAAATGCCTGGAAGAAATCTTAGAATTGAAAATGTTTGAATTCTAAGCTCTGAATATTACTTGAGAATCTGAAATTCTGGACACAAACTCCGGAAATATATGACCTGAAAGAACTTCAGCTGTTGATATGCAAACTGGTTGTTAAAATATTGATGTATTTCCATACTGGTTGGAAACGGTCTCTGTTCTAAGATCCCTGAGTGTCCCCCACCCACGGTACTGGCCCTGCCCCCTCCCAGGGACCTCACAGACCTCTCCCAGTGTAGGTAATAAATTATTAAAGCCAAATAGCAGGGGGCCTCAAGGACCCTGGCAGCTCTGGCATCTGCTCTGGATTTGCGGATTTCCTGTGCCATACAGGTTATTAAATAGCTTTTAATATCACCTTTGCATAAATCCAACACTTAAAGTGAAATACTATGAATTTTATTGGTTTTCTCACTCCATCTTTACCACAATCACCCTTGCTTTCACACCAATCTTCCACACACTTCACACAAAAAAAACAGCTTTTCCCCACCATCACCTGTATCTGTAATGTTAACAAAAGGGAATATTAATATCACTAGCTGGTACTGAATTCAAAGCTTCAATTATGTTTCCAATTCCAGTGGCCCTTCCTGAGATGGGCACAGCATGAAATACAGGAAATATGAGATGTGACCATCAAATGATGAAACTGATTTTCCCATGTGGCTTGTGGGATTTCCCAGATGACTTTTCAGTCATGCCTTGTATTAGTCGGTAGGTAAAACTGGCCTTCTGAGCATGAAGATTCCTTACATGGCCCAAATACCATATGCATTACTTCCTCATATTCATGAGGGTTCTTTACATAGGAAAACGTAGTGCTTATAGAAAACTCCAGAGCCTAATTAGTCTTTTTTACACAATCTGCTCTTTTAAAATATTTTGCTCTAAGAGCAGGACACAAAATTCTATCTGGCATAATAGAATACCATCAATGTCCCTAATGGTCGACAAACCAATTAACAAAGAAAGTGGCAAAACTATACTCAGTACCCAGTTTTTGTGAGGACAGAATGTTCAGAGGGTGCCTAACAAATTATTCTGAGAGGCTTTGTCTTGTCACCACCAATCGCTCTTTTAACTCCTCAGACAGTGGCCAAGAGGTATGTCAGAACAAGGAGACAGAGGCAACAAAAGAATTTTGCAGGATACTTCAAAATAGCCATTTACCACGGGGTTTTATTTACTGGGATGAAACTTTTCCTTTTCTTCTGTAGAGTTTAGAAATTAATGGCATGCTGCTTTGGGGTGTGTTTGAGAGGATGCTGAGTGCTTCCTGAAATTTTATCACTGAACTTTGTTAATGGCATAGCCAAAGAAAGATGAGACAGTAGCAACGGGTGCCGGAGTTTCATTTTCCTGTCTGAACAAAAACCTAGTATCCTAAGCAAGTGAGATCTGCCATTTTTATGCTATTGAGCCAACCTCCTCAAAATAATTTCACCTAATGCCAATTGTCTATTTATTGTAAAAACTCAGAGAGAATCAAGGAAAGAACCAGTGCAGACAACTATTTAATCCTAGTGTGTTTTGTAGACATGTAATATATCCACATGGCGATATTCAGGTAATCTTCCTTAATGTCATGTTGGATATCTTTCAACTATTTTTCCCTCTGCTTTACAGAGCAAAGAAAATAATATATGAGTATGTAATACTATATGCATGTTGTTTTACCAATATGGGATCACATTGAACGTTCTCTGTTATGAGCTGTTTAATTTTATTAACTTAGTAATATTCCATGAATATTTTCCAGGTTATGACCATTCTATAATGTTTTAATAATTGTAGGTAAGTACCATGATTTATATGAAGAGCTTCCTATTAATGGAGTCTAGTTTCTTTCTATTTTTTCACTATTATCAATAATACTCCTATGAACATCCTTCTAGCTAAATATTTTTGCATATTCATTCTTATGATATGATTCCATGTTACTGAAAACAATCAGACAGAACTGAGGCTAACTTGTCATTTGTATGCTGATCTAAAAGTTCTGTCTACAAAGGAAATATTGCAAGCATACTTTGCACCTGATACTATAATAATGACTTCAGTGTTCTCTCCTCAGAGAGCTATTTCAGTGTCTGTCATGTTACCCTGTGTGAGAAACGAACATCATAATATTTTGCATTTTTAAAAAAGTGTTTGTATTTTTAAAACTTAAAGTAATTTTTCAGACTAGAGATAGTGGTATTCTCTGTAAAATTGGAATCATAGATGGAGCATTACAAATCACAAGGGAATGGTAAATTATTCAATAATTTGCGTTTGAATAAATGATAAGCAATCTTGGGGAAAATCCATTTAGAGCCTCACCTCACACCATTTACCAAAACAGATTTCAGTGGATTAGAGTTAAATATTTTTTAAAACAAACTATCGGAAAACTAGAATTGGATATTCATCAAATCTCTAAAGAGGGGGAGAGTTTTTACAAAGGTTAGAAAAATCACAAAGAAAATTATCAATGAGTTTGCACTCACGAATTTTTTTAAACTTTTGCATGTTACAAAAACATAGACCAAATGAAAGAATAAACTGTATTATTTGAAAATATATCATAATAACAGATCACTATCTTTACTAAAGAGACTACACATTAATAAAAAAAAATCACTAAATAGATAAAGGAATTCTATAGAGGCAATTCACAAAAGTTGGCAATTCCCAACTTTAACAAACATTTTAAAACCATCATCCTTACTAGAAATCAAACAAAGCAAATTAATACAATAATGATATAGCATGTTTTAACCTATAAAATACGACAATTTAAAATATAAGATAAATTGTAGGTGTGTCTCCTTACAGATATTGCTGGTAGAAGTACATATGGTTACCTAAACTTTTGGAAAGAAACATGTCAATAGGAATCAAATGCTCTAAGAAATACATATGCCTTGAATTTAATGAAAAACTAATAACAACATAATACCCAATAATATTGTGGAAATTTGAGTACCTTCATATTAAATGAAATTTCAAAACTATGAAACCACATATATGCAAGTGTATATATATATATATATATATATATATATATATATATAAAATCACATTAGCTTAAAACAAATATCTGTTGCCATAGTTGGCTAGC
The DNA here is from genome assembly GCF_020826845.1 of Diceros bicornis minor. NCBI lineage: Eukaryota > Metazoa > Chordata > Mammalia > Perissodactyla > Rhinocerotidae > Diceros > Diceros bicornis. Next base: position 53,092,270 of record NC_080754.1, read on the forward strand.
ATAGTGTACCCGGTATGTAGAATTCATGCAATAAATATTTGTTTAGTGATTATTTTTCATGTTCCCAAACTCCTTATATTACTTTTTATTTTTAATTAGATTTTTTAAAGCAAAGTTACAACTACAATAAATATGTATTTTAGACTCTGTCCTATCACAGTTTAAACACTTCCATACTGTTCTATTTAACACTGTAGTTAGTTCTAATCCTGAGAATGTTCCTTATAGAAGCTCAGAAAAGTTTGCTGTACAACATATTTCTTCCACTTCTTCAGTAAATGAATCCCATATCTTTTTTTTTTTTTTGGTGAGGAAGATTGGCTCTGAGCTAACATCCATTGCCAATCATCCTCTTTTTGCTTGAGGAAAATTGGCCCTGAGCTAACATCCGTGCCAATCTTCCTCTATTTTGTATGTAGGACACCACCACAGCATGGCTTGAAGAGCGCTATGTAGGTCTGTGCCCAGGATCCAAACCTGCAAACTCAGGGCTGCCAAACCGGAGCATGCAAACTTAACCACTACGCCACTGGGCTGGTCCCTGAATCCCATATCTTATTTGGGAGGTAGGAAAAAACAAGAAAGGATTTCTGGAGAGAACTCTTGGAAGAGGTAATGTTTGAGAGATGGCTAGCACTTCAAAATTTCCACAATACTCTTGTATTAGTTTTACTTATATGCAATTACCTGGAATACTAAAGCATGTAGGCTTAAGAACAGCCACATCAAAGCCTAGAGATGCAAACGGATCAATGTTTTGGGATCAATGACAGATTTTCCAGAGTTTATAGTTTGTGCAGGGTATTTGATGGAAATCCAGATGGAATTTGACAAGCACATGTGAAGCCATTGGGAGCATTTAAGCAGGGGAACTGCAGGAGCTCAAAACCCATGCACTTGATGGTGCCCTCACCTCCTCTGAGGTTCCCTCATGGTACTCCTTGGAAGGCTCTTCCATTCCCAGCTCTCTCCTCCCACTATCTTTAAAACATAATTGATTTCTATTTTTATTCCCTTGGTACATTTTTCTCTGCCATGTAACAGCTGGTTAATCTAAACTGATGTGTCAATAAGTTTCCCCTTTCACATAACAAGCACATTTCAACAAAGGCCTTCTGGAGATAATACCTAACTCAAGAAGGACAAACGGATTTTTAAGTGTCAGCTCTGATAGATTGAATGTGGCTTCCTAAACATTGTGGTGAGACAGGATCTGATCCCATTTCTGGTTTCAGCAGTAAAAATTACCATGAATAGCAAGTTCGCCATTGGCTTAGGAAAGGATCAACGATGGCACGTGTATAATGTTTGCCATCCTGGCCTTATCCCAAAAGCAAGACAATTATTTCAGACAATGGCAGAGAAATAATTTGCCATACATAACAAACCACACCATGCATGTGACTGACAGTGGGCTAGTAATACACAATAGCCAGCAAACAAATATGAATTGCATATATGCTTGTAGAAGATGAGAAAAATAAGCAAATCTCAGATATTCAATATCCTTCACAATAGGTCAGTGGTCCCTTAACATCCATCCCTGGACTGATGCTGATCTGTGACCAAGTTTTTGTGCTCATTTGCAAGAAAATGAAAAAAAAAAAAAGGAAAAGTATGATTTTTTTCATGAAGTTTAAATCTTCCTCGATTTCAAGATTTTTTTTATTCTAAGATTATGTGGCTCCTTTTTTAGGTACTAAAATTATCTTCTATATGAAATGATGGTAATCATACGTGGATTTTTTTCCCCTAATACTCTCACTATGATAATTTCCTCATTAAAATAAAGTAGAGACCCACAAAATCTAAAAGTCTTGGAAACTCTTTTCTAGTTAGTGAAGTGTTTTAGATAGACTATCAGCGTTTGCTTCTTGACATAACATTATACTTTCAATTATGAACACACAGAAGATAAATCTTTCCACCATCTCCTCCTTATTAGAAAACATTACTCAACATAATTTCCCTCTTCTTGAAAACTCAGAGGCCATCATCACGCTCAATATTTATTATACTCTGCCATAACAATAAGAAACAACTTATGTCTATTTTAAATGAACCCAGGCTACCCCATGTCCTGAATACTTCTGTAAGATTTTTCTCCTAACATTTCCTGTCCTTTAGTTTTGACTTACCAACTATGAGTGCTCCCTGTTGGAGTTTGGAGCAGTTCATCGTTCTGGCTGCTTCCTCACCCCACAAGAATTCTGGTAAGAACAGAGCAACACGCTTGATGAACGAGAGCACAGTTCATAACTTTTGGTGTTTGATCCTTGAAATATCTAATTTGGCTTGGGGAAAATCTTCGTGATTTTCTTATGGATCTAAGTTGTGTTCTAGAGAGGTATGTGGCAGTTACTGGAGACAAGATCACTCAACGCCCATTCCTAACCCCGTCTTATTTTTCCTTCTATAGAGGCCTTAAAGCTTTTGTGTAGCTAGTAGTGGCCGCCATGTGACACAGTGGCAGCTGATGGGATGTAAAAGGAAGTCTGCAGAGGATTTCTGGGGACATTTCCTTATATAGGCACCGACCCATCCTACTTCCTGTGTCATCTTTGGGATTGAAATGTAGATGAGCTGCCGCTGGGAGGTGCAAAAGCCATCTTGAAACCATGGATGAAAAGTCTAAAACGAAAGTGAACATTCTACTGCTCTGGGAGTGATGAGAGGGTAATTTTTACAACCATTTTAGAAAACAACTTGACAATACATATAAAGAACCATTAAAGTGTTCATACCCTTTGTCCCACCACAGCTGAAGTGGGAAAATTAAAAGAGCCTGAGTACTTGGAGGCATTCTTGAGACACTTTACCAGTCCCTCACTCCTGCCCCTGGACCACTTGCAATGGGAGACAAACTGCTAATTGTTTAAGCTTCTCTTGGTTATTTGCAGTTGAACCATACCTGAGTATCATATACTTGATTCTCTAGAGGTTGAGCCCACTAAATTTGTTTTATCTTCAAAATATTCCCCAAAGAGATTTCAGAATTATATATAGTCAAGGTCACTGAAAAATTGCTGAAGAGAGTTTCATACGAGCATAGTGAAAATGTATATCCAAAGTACATTAGTGAGTCATACTTCAATTTTTATTTGAAGAGTGAGAAGGGTCTATATAAGCAAATATTCCCAGGACTGCAAGCCAAGAGAGCCTTGTATTACTACAAAATGATTCAATCCTGTTCTTTTATTGTTTCAAAACTCCAACTAATAAAGACAATTTTCTGATGTCAAATGGGACATGGACATATTTTGAAAATGTCTTCTCTGGTGCGTCTTTAAATGACAAGTCATATACAATGGAAAAAAAGTTGTCAGAAAATTCAGAGGCACTTGTTCAGCAGTCAAGAGTGTGAGTAATGTAAGCAAGGTACACAGAGCTTCACAATGGATATAATAACTAACAACTGGGTAAAAATTGAAATCAAATATGTTCCATCTATAGGATGTTTATCACTGATTTTTTTCCCCCTTTCACTTCCATAATAATGATATTAAAAGTTCTGTGTGAAATAACTTTCAACACTGAAGAGCTCATTTGGGGGATTTAAAAAAAACACTCATGTAAATGAAATAAAACAGAAATATTTGCATCAGCTTCTCTTTGTAGGGAAGTAAGACAAATCCTCTATCCTCTGGGTCCTTCTGGATGGGCTATGAGTTAAATTGACATGAGACAGAATAATAGGAGAAAATCAAACAGAGCTTTATAACATGTATACATGAGAGAGACCCAGGAAAACTGAGTAACTCGCCAGAATGGTGGAGCTGCCAGTTTAAATATCATCTTCAGCTAAAGACAAAGGAGGATGTTGGGGGTAGTAGTTTGGGACTTCAAAGGAGAGGAAGGAAATTCACATGGAGATGGAAAAGCACATATTTGGTAAATAAAACTTTGATAAGAATGGGCTTAGCAAGGACCCTCACAGTCTACCAATACCCAGAGTTATCTATGGTGATGGCTGTCCTGGGGACAGGCCTTTTATCTTAATTTTTTTTAGGCAGTTAGCAGGGAGACCAAAGTTTCAAAATCTTTTGTGCTTAAAAATAAGCCAAAGAGACACATTTTGGGGTGGCCAATTCTGATCCCCCACATCTTCATTTTGCATTCTTTTTTTGTTTGTTTTTTTTGTGAGGAAGATCAGCCCTGAGCGAACATGCATGCCAATCCTCCTCTTCTTGCTGAGGAAGACTGGTCCTGGGCTAACATCCATGCCCAGCTTCCTCCACTTTATATGGGACGCCGCCACAGCATGACCTGACAAGCGGTGCATTGGTGTGCGCCTGGGATCCGAACCCGGGCTGCCAGCTGCAGAGCATGCACACTTAACTGCTATGCCACCGGGCCAGCCCCTCATTTTGCATTTTATTACCTGATCACTCATGGATAGCACAAAAGTAGAGTGCTGGGGGCCATGTATTTAGATCGCACAAATATTTGAAACTTTATACTAAAACCTCCCCATTCTATCAGTGAAGACCTGAGTAGGAGCATCCTTGGCCAGTGGAGGAATTCCCTCACCTCTCAGAGGTAGGCTGCCCACACTAGGGTAAAAAGGACAGGCCTTGTTTATCATAAGTAAAATGAACAAATCTTATTCAGAGGTCAAAGTTTTAATGCGAGAAGAAGGCAATTGCCTCAATTTGTCTTATTTAGCAAAAACATCTTTAAAGTACTATTAAAATCACAAAACCACATTGTTTTAAAAAATTAGAAAATAGAGGAAAGAAAATCATGCTTAAATCTACTAGCCTCAAAAAACGTAATTGTTATTAGAATTTTTTGTATTTTCTTTGAGAAAATTTTCCTTTGCTTCTTTTGTTGTTTATAAAATCATTCTATATATATAATTTTGTATCTTGCTTTTTATTGACTTCTCATAAGGATCTTCATATTGTTGCAGTCTTAAAAAATGGTGCACTAAAAAAAAATCATTTTAAATTCTCACTTTAGGATATATTTTCCAAAGTGGAATTACTGGGTCAAAGGGTATGAATACTTTAATAGCTCCTTATACATACTGTCACATTGTTTTCTAAAATGGTTGTAACAATTACACTCCATCAGAAATTTGTAGAAAATATTTATTAAGAATTTATGCTAGCAGGAAGAACATGACATTTTTACCCGAGCAGATGGGAAGTACTCAAATGTCTATTTCTACAACAGCATTTCTTTTCCATAGAGTATTCCTAGAAACACTCATCTCCATTATTGCTTTCTGAAAAAGGTTTTGGTGGTCAAATATTAGGAAAGTACATTCTCACTAATCTGTCTCTTAGAGATTAGCTTTACATGGTAGTATATTCAAAGTCTTGTGATAGATAGCCTGCCAGAAAGACAACTGTTTAACTTTGTTTAACTACATGTTTCTGAAACATACCTCTCACTGAGTGCTCCCACCTTTTTATAGCACCTGCTCTCATTTTGACTGATAAACATGCTCTAACTCACCTTATTAAAAGATGATGCACACACCCTATGCAGTTGTTTAATGGACACACAAGAATCCCCCCAAATCAGAACCTATTCTAGAAAATTCTTGCAGCAAACTGATGGCAGGACTAGCCTAAGGCAGCTTTAAAAATATCTACACATAGGCAGATCTGGATTAGCCAAACCTATTCTGTGTGACCCCAAGATTTCAGGTTCCTTCGGTATTTGAGGAGGGTTGGAAAGGGAAGAAGTTGTGTCTAGTCAGCTGAGAATTTGCTCACAAAAACAACTCTTTTCTCTTCTACCTTCTTTCTCTCTCTGGGTTGTTTCAACCACTCTCGATTTATCTGATTCTTCTTTTGTAATGAAGCTGCTGTTGTGTCACAAATAAGAACATAACCACAGGAAAAAGAGAAGCCCTAGGGTAACAGCAACTTTGATAGAATATTCCACAGGAACCACTTGGAGCATGGTGGGATCACAGTAAATCATACCACGTGTTATTTATTTTATTTTTTTGGTGAGGAAGATCAGCTCTGAGCTAACATCTGCCAACCCTCCTCTTTTTTTTTTTTTTTTTTTTGCTGAGGAAGACTGGCCCTGGGCTAACATCCGTGCCCATCTTCCTCCACTTTATATGGGACGCTGCCACAGCACGGCTTGACAAGCAGTGCATTGGTGCACGCCCGGTATCTGAACCAGCGAACCCTGGGCCACCACAGTGGAGCACGTGCACTTAACCATTTGTGCCACCGGGCCGGCCCCTACCATGTGTTATTAACAGTAGCGTCTACCCTTGTTCCAGGTTAATAAAAGGATTAAACAATTTCCCGAAAAGACAAATTGGTAGTTTCTTAGAATTTTCTTTCCATTTGATATTGCTCCATTAAGAACAGATAAATACCATTTTCAGGTAGTAATTTTAAATCACTTGTTAACAATATTAACTGACATAGGTACTTAATAAAAGTTTGGCAACTGAATAAACTACAACAAACAAAGATAAACAGATCAAGTCCTAGGCCATTAAGAGCAGAAAATTTTATGTCAATAGGAACAGAACTGAAGCAACAAAACTGTGCAAAAACAGAACGTAAACTAAATAAATTAAACAAATATCATCCCTGAGGCTGATAACTTGCTGTATTTGAGAAGCTGAATCTCTGATATGTGAAATAGCATTCAAATCTAAAATGAAGACTTATTGGATCATCAGAGACATAGAAAATATTATTTGGCAATGTAGATCTAAAAATCTGCACTAAAATTTTCAACCTTATCATGTCACTGTCCAATAAATGATCTAATTGATAAAGAAATAAAGAACACAGTCCGAACAATTTCAATAGCAGTATTAGTAATCTGTTTAAAAGTATGGACTCTGAAGCTAAAAACACCTGGATTCCCACCATTTACAAATTTTCCGGCTTTGAGGAAATGCCTGTTTTCTCCAGCATTCAGTTTATTTATATATAAAATATTGCTTACCCCAAAGGGTCATTGCAAGGAGTAAATGAGATAATGTATACAAAATATTTAACACAAGGCCTGGCACAGCACTATGGATTTTATTTGGGAGCACAAAAGACAAATTACAGGACTAATATTGGGTTGAGACCCAGACTAAAGTAATCGCTATTGAAAAGAGCTACTGAATTCCATTTGGGGCTGAAGTCCACAGACACTGAGTGGCTTTCTGAACTGGGAGAAACCAAAAATTTTAATTCCTAATCTGGAGCCTCTTGGCATGACTCAGCACTCGTATGCCTCTGGGAGTTACGACTGTGTTAGACCCGACTTACAATGACAGGAGCAATTTCATCCATGTCATCGCTGAGCCATACTTAAGACGGCAAGGCTGGATCACCAATACATAACAATAAGATCTTTAATGACATCAGTCCCCCAGGATTAAAGTGTTATTTCCCAATTTTCTCACACCAGACTTAAATTGAGAAGGGACTACCACACAATATTAAAGGAAAAGTTTGTATAATGAGCTAATAGTGGAAGTACCAGGAGAAATGGCAGTATCTTGTTGAAAAGACCTTTCAAAGTTTTCTTTTAAAAAAAAAAAGTTTTCTTTTTGATTACCAAAACTCAGCAATTAGAATACAAAAGCTGATTCAGATTTCAGTCTGAATTAAATATTTTTCCTCATAGGTAATTACCCCCTTGTTTAAAAAAATGAAAGAAGGAAGGAACAAAGGCCGTATTTTTTAAAATTCTGAATCACTAAACATAACTTTTCAGATAAGATACAGTATCAGATCTCCTTTCCTCCACATGAATCTTGGGATAAAGAAAGTAAACCAGTATAAAACAACCTGTTTCAAGGGTAACAGTCCTGGGGGAGAGGGATCCATGAAAAGCTGGCTCTGCCCAACACCTACAAAGTTCTGGGATGAACCTTACAAAAAATCTGTGTCCCGGTTCCTGAGAGGCCACAGCTGACGTTACATGTCTGTCATTAATATGATGACCTGGGGCCCCAAGCTACTCTTTGTTCCATCTCTCCTAGAGATGCAAAAAATGGATGAAAAGAGCCAAGCTCTGATACAGGAGGAGACATCTGTATCATAATTAACCACATTCTTCCAAAGTCCTCAAATATGTGAGAGGAGACCTGGGGCCAGGAGTGTAGGACTGGGGAGTCAATGACTGCAACCTTCTCAATCTTATTCTTTTTGCCCATAAACCCAATAAATAAATATCTTTTAAGAATACCTAATATTCCAGTATATTTAATGGAGTTAAACCACATATGTGCGCTGGGAAAATTATAATAGACTGTAGTCTTTAAAATTACCACATAAGTCATTCTGCATCACTTGTTCTTAATGGGAATTCCCAAGATGTCACTAAAAATGAGTTTCACATATGACACTCAAGGTGGAGAGCAATATATCGGATATGCAGTATCTAAACAAGGGATGTTTTTATTGAGCAACAGCAGAAGGGAATGGAACATGGAGAGAATTTCTGAAGCTAAAACACTATAATCACTATAATCAGCGTCAAATTAATGGATCTGTATATCTGTGACAAGTTGATAGGGGAATTTTCCTGTTGCCCTGGAATTGGTGACTAGTCCCAAAACTAAAACCAAATTGATATTGAGTATCCCGTGTTCTAAAAAGAACTGCCAACAATTGGGGCTTCTTAAGAGGCTGATACCTTAGCTTTGCTACCCAGCCGTCCCCAATCTTTATAACCCAAAGGCTGAGGGTGGATGCAGTAGCCTGCATTCCCACTTCTTTGCACAAAAATGACATGATTGCCGAAAGACCTCCAGAAAAATAGCACCCTGGCTGTCTGGTCAGTGCCTTCCCAAGACTATAGCTGCCTGTTGAGGAGACCCCAGCCAGGGGGTTCACCAGTTAACAGGAAGTAGGGGAAGTATAAACGAGCGTTGAAGACATCAAGCAGGAGCCAGAATCTACATCTGCTGACTATGCTTTGGGGAATTCTCATAGCAAACTCCCCAAGAACACATGCATTTGCCCCAAGACAAAGGCAGGCCAAGGGCTCTTGCCATACATTCCTGCTTTTCCTCCTACGACCAATGGTGCCAATCACCTCTATGAGGCAGGAACCCCAAGTCTGGCTTTCTCACAGGAATTCTTGCCTCTTCCCCAGAACCCCAATGTTTGTCTCAATACCAGAAGAGTTAGAACCTAAGAGAAGATTGAAAGATCTTGCCTTCTTTAAAGCAGTTCCCTGAAATCTAGGGTAAAACCTAAATCGAAAGAAGAAAGGAAATAAGATTATAATTTTTAAAAATATTGTATCGAGTTTTCAATAACTGAAATTGACTGAGATAATACTATAGCTAACATTTACTGAGTGTTTACTATGTTCGAGGCACTGGGATTTAAATAGAATAATTCAATGAATCCTCACAACAATTCTGAAGTACTGTGATCACTCTCGTTTTATAGATATGGAAATTGATGCAGTAAAAGTTATGTAATTTTCCCAAAGTCACACAACTAGCATGTGCTGGAACCAGGCAGTTCAGGTCCTCATTATCAATCACCACACCCTTCCACCTCTCCCATTTAAGAGGCTGTAAAGGGAGACACAAAAGTGTTTTGGGGGGCTGGCCCTGTGGCCTAGTGGTTAAGTTTGGCGAGATCCACTTCGGCGGCCCAGGTTCACGGGTTCAGATCCCAGGCGCAGACCTACACCACTTGTTGGCGGCCATGCTGTGTTGGTGACCCACATACAAAACAGAGGAAGATTGGCAACAGATGTTAGCTCAGGGTGACTCTTCCTCAGCAAAAAAAAGAAATGTGTTTGAAGGAGAAGGTTGGAAAAACAAAACCATTTCATATTACTATCCTAATGAGTTCAGCTGCTCAATAAACTGGTTACATATCCATATGAGGCTTAATAAATATTTAATGAAATTTGTTAATTCTGAAGGGACTAGGGACCATCTACCCATCATACCACTTTCAGATACTCTTGTATTTCTAGATATAAAACATTATCACTAGCCTTATCCTTTGTATTGTATTAATGGAAAATAATATAAAGAAAATATTAACCCAGACATTTCCTCTTTAGCTTAAAGCTCAGTAATTTTCTAAAAAGAAATTTAGTTAGTTCATCTAATTTTATAATGACAAGCCTATGTTTACTACCAACTAAGTCATGAAAGCTTGGACCATGAAACAGTCCAGTTTCTTTCTAAGAATGGAAAGAAATTTGATTAAAAGTTATATATTTCCAGCATCTCCTAGATTTAAAATCAGTTATGATGATTTCATCTCTACCTATTTGATAACAGTGGGTGAGTTCTCCCAAAATGTCTCTCAAGAGTCTGAAGTGTGGAATTTTGTCCAAGCCCCAATGATTCAGTAAAATAGTAGTCTTCAGAAAGAATATTCTCATCCGTCTTACTGATTACTATAGGTAATCTATTGCATTTAGTTAAAATGAGTGAAGTTTTAATTGCTTGATATTTCCTTTAATGACTCTCTCTGAGCCTCTATTTGTGGGTTGTATTCACAGTCTCTATTGTAGATGTTTTTTTTTTCTTGGTCATAATCTAAAAATAAATAGCTGTAAAACCTAAGGCTTCTGTGTCATGTTATTTGTTTCCCCTCCTTATTACCGAGGAGCCTGTACTTCCTCTCGCCTTGCTCTTGTTTCAAATGTGTTATGAAAGGTTTGTTCCTTCTCCTTGGTGACCTGCTCTAATTGGAACTCATTTTGTGTCCTGGCCTCTCTGACCGCCCTGTAGGCTTCTGATATCCCTGACTCTCGTCCTTGCTGATCTGCCCTTGTTCTATTCAGCAGATAATTGCTTTTTGCATTTCAGATCTTAAAAACAGACTACGCTTTACAGATGGCGGCCTCCTATGGTTTTCTTATCTTTCTTTTCATCAGCATGGTTATCTCCATGCTTTGCCTTTAATACTGCCATATTTTTTACTTTTAAAGAAATTCCCAGAGCTCTTTTCGCACCACTTTTCCTCTGAGAGTCAGTGTCCACAGGAGAGTCCCCTCAGATATGCTAAGTTCAGTCATGGGCCTGTTTTATCCCTCTTTGAATTCTGCTCCTTCGAAGGCTCCTTCCCCTTCTTTAGTGTTCTGCCATTTCCCCACCACAAGTGACTGAAAAGGTAACTCAGAACTATAATTACTCTACTTGCCTTGTATTAAATTACTGCTGTGCTTGTGGCTTCTTTCATTGCAAATCATTGCTGTAACTTTGAACAAATGTTATTCCCATTGTGATGAGACTAAGAAAATAAAACTAGAGCTATATAATCCAGAACATTCTCTCTCAATGGCTGCATTTTCTAAATCTGGTTATTTTCTCTCTCATAAAGGTCTTCTTATAAGAAAAGAGTCTCTTTTCTTTATTCCAATTCAGCTAATCACTTATTTTTATTTACATGTTTACAAGGAGCTTTAGGCACACACAGCACTTTCAGAGCAGTAAAGAGAACCAAAATCAAAACATGGTCTTTGCCCCAAGAGTTTACAATCTATTTTCACATTTCCAGTATTTTTTAGAACTGCCCTAAATGAGTCTTTTAGGAGAAAGCTTGAATATACAATAGTAATTGCAATATCTGCAGAACCCAGACAACTCAGAAATAAATTTATTTTATCCCAGACACAGCTATCAGGGTTGTGAATACGTAAATAGTTTCCGGCCTTTCACACCTGAATGAATGGATTATATCCTGCAGAAACCTGCTTGGTTTGAGAGATTTAATTAAGACAGGAATGCAAGAGTTTCCCTGGGATAAACAGGATTACAGTATTTCATAGATAATATGGAAAAATTTATGAATGTGTTGCAGTCACCAAATTTAACATTAGTTGGTTGCATTTTTCCTGCTGTACTTCTGGGTGACTTGAATATAGCACTGAGCAAAAAGCATGCTGGTAATGGAATTCTTTAGCAGAAGACAATCACAGTGTGCAAGCCAGGAATCTTAGAACAAGCAAGCAATTGAAGACCTAGGATTACATATCCAGTGTTTATTACCAGAAACTTCACTGAAGCCACTCAGAGCTAAAAATATCTTTAAAGATGATTGCCTGTAAGATATGCATCAAAACCAGGAGAAATAAGGATTGTAAGCTCCCCGAAGGCAGAGAACATTTCCTATTGCAGTGAGGACTGTGTTTTTGTCTCATCCTCTCGCCTTCCACGTGGCGCTCACATAATTTATGACTTATGGCCTGCACCGCTTGCCTGCCCTCTGTGCTTCCAGATCCCCATTATTCTCTAGCACAAAGCTCGTGCTGTCCTCGGGTGCTGCATCACATCTCTGTCTTTACCACAGGACTATGAATTCTTTGATGGTGTCTTTGATCCCTGTATCCCCAGGGCTTTGCACAGAGCCTGACACAAAATAGGTTTTTCAATAAATGATGGTTGATTGAATAAATGAATTAAGGGATGGATAGATAGATGGAATTAATTGAACTGAACTAATCATAAATGGTAATTTTATGTTCTAAGCTTAATCACTGTTCACTCTAACTCTCTCAGGAAATCTATTCATGTTCCTCATTTCTTTTCCCACTAAATACACAGGCATCAATTGAATGATTTTAAAGGGTGCTGCACTGATTAGAAATCCTACTTTTGCTCCCGAAATAGAAATTTAAAAAGTCCTTCTGTGCATCAACAAATATTTTATTGCACAGTGTAAGCCACTACCATGCCACTCAAGATTAAAAATAAATAAATGTGCAACTTTGCTATTTGGTTTTATAGTAATTATCCAGATAGCCTTAATCTTTTTTTTTTAATGAACATTTCTCCTATCAAAAGAGAATCATCTTTCAAAACACTCTAGAATAACTTAAAGTATTTCAGAGATTAAAAGGAGAATCATCTAATTCCATTTTGCATTTTGAGAATGTTATTTCTGTTTGTATTAATAGTAAGTTTATTAATAGCATTTTTCTGTGCCCCACGCCAGGTATTGTGCCAGATGCACGAGATATACGAGAACAAGTACAAAGGAAAGGTGAGTTTGTGACCTCATAGATCTCACAAATCCAGTGATCCTGGATGGCTAGATGATGTTCTGGAGGTTTCCCTGTCAGGGGCACCAATGTATCCATCTCTCTCTTCCTTGTGCCTCCCTGCTCACTGGTGCTGGTGCCCGGTTCCACCAGCTCCACATTGTCTGCATAAGCCACCACCTCCAATCTACCACCTCTGCCACACACCAAGTCTCACAGAAAAAGGAAAATTAAGCTCTCCCTCAACAAATAATTATTGAATAATTGTTAAGGTAAATGCTAGACGTATAAGGCAGTTTTTCAACAGTCTTTTAATGTCTTTCTGTCAAGCTACAGGACAGGAAGGGGGGCCTGGGAATCAGGAAATCAGGGCTTGTCAGGAAGAACACAATTGAAGGCAGAAACCAGAATCAACTATTAAAAACAATTAAATCAGAATTTTTTATGTTACAAGGAAAATCATTCATGCTTTGCCTTTCCGTAAAATAACAGTCACAATAAAAACACAAATTTATGGTAAGACAAAGATAGATGGTGAAAGAAAGACATGTTTTCTATTTTCTTCCCCCGGAGGTACACATAGGAACTTAATTGTACGAAGTGAATGGTGTCAAGAAAGTAGCAAGTGAGTTTTGTTTACAAAATTACAATTCGCAAATGGAATCAATTATAGAAACACAAAGCCATTCATTAGCTAATCTTCTAGATAACTGAATCAGTTTAAATTCAAAAATGCATATCCATTTTGTCACCAACCATAACATCTTCTTAAATATAGGACACACCGTCGTTTTGGTCATTAAAGAAGTAAAATGTACAGACGTGTTCTTGGTGTTCTGCAAAAGGCAATTCACCTGAATTCTTGAAAAAATAAAGCAGTGACCTGTAGTAAAGTGTCATATTTTAACACAAGACCCAGTTGCCATAATGGGGAAATTTATCTTGCTTTAAACCATAGATCATCATGGATTCATTCTCATCAAATGACATAAAATGTGATCCGCAACTCTCCTCGGCCCTCCTATGGGAAATGCAGGTAAAATGAAATCAGTCACTGGCTTCCTTTTATTCAATTTCTAAAACTTCAAGAAAAGGTCAGATTTTTGGAGTCTGCCTTAACTTTAAACACAGTGTATGCAAAGTTGAAAAAAAAAAAAGCTTCATTTGAAACTTCAAACTGGAAGATGAGGGGGCTCACAAATTTAGTGATGGTGTAGCAGCTTTCCCTAAAGTTCGTGGTTTGAATTCTGTCTAAATCAGCAGTTATCAGAATTGCTACCAAGCAGCGAATCCATGAAAATATCTAAGGAAAACAATCAGCTCTCACAGTGCTAAATCATTGGCACAGTGGGCAACCCAAGTGGCAAGGCGAGAGTCAACATGGGCCCAAAGAATGAATTAAGCTTTCAGAATTGTTTTCCTTCTACAACAACATTTAGTGATGGCAGAATGATAGTGTAAGGATGCTGCCCATCTCTAATGATTAGTTAAATCAAATATTTCTATTTCCAGGCCCAAATTCAACCACTTAAGTACAAACATTTATCTAATTCTCATGTTGTAAAACCCTGGGAGAGGTTGTTCCACGGGTCAATTAAACAAGAAACTTGGGACGTGCACTGATCCTAAAAGATGGAAGGTGGTCAGGGGAATATAAATAAATAACATTAAAAAAAAAAAACCTACATAGAAGCCTGGGATGAGAAAAGTTACTTCGGGCTATGGTACTCAAATAAATTTTCAATAAAGAGATAAAATCTGGGCTGGGTCTTCAAAGACTCATAGAAACGCACTATTTGTGGATGGAGGGAAGAGAGGATAAAGAGGGTGTTATAGGCAAACGTTACCATATGGCTTCTAGGTGTCTATGGGGCAGAACCCAAATAATAAGTTTTTAACTTTCCTCAGACTCCTGCCACTTCACTGTCTTTCTCCCTCTTCAGCCTCTTCCCCCTTCCCCCAACCTCTAAGTAGGTTTGCCCAGCTAGAGGATATTAAGTTAACTCAATACAAAAAAAAAATGGGGAGAAGAGGAAGGAAAACGAAGAGTAAAATCCAGGGACACTAGCAGTTGAGAAGACCTTTTCTCAGAGGCCTTGAAAAGGGAGCAGAGCCCTGTGAAGGCAGGGGTAAGAGGCACTTATTCCCACAACAATCACATGCGGCTTTACTCTGTTTCACAGAGTGTAACGCTGAGGTTCCAAAAGGTGAGTTACCTTGTTAAGGTTGAAGGAGATCAGAATATACCACCCTAAAATATACCACTTGGGCAGAAGGATTATTTTGAGCTGAAGGCAATTGAGGGAGAGCAGACTCAAACAAAGCTCCTTGCTCTGCTCTCCCTGTTTAACCACACCAGAGATGACTTGAGACTCTTATCAGCCCACTGATTGCACTAAGGGGCATCTGCATAACCAACCTTACTAGACAACCTTTATCTCTCATTAGTTTCCCCATATATTTACCTTCCCACAGTTTGACACCCCTAAAAGCCTAGACCTCTTTTCCTTTGTCCTGATTCTTTTACACAAATTTATGTTCTTTGTTAAAATGGTATGTAAGCCTCAGGTTCTAGCCAATTCTTTGAATCTTCATTATTTTCCTTGAAGGCCTCCATATGCATATATATGTAATAAACCATTTCTCCTGTTAATCTGTTTTTTGTCAGTTTAATTTCCAGTGCCCAGATACTGAACATAAGAGAGTAGAAGAAAAAACAATTTTTCCTCCCCTACAAGGTCATGCAGCTGGTAAGCACCAGGATCCAAGCACAGGTTGAACTGATTCCAAACTCATGATCTTCTCTACACCAAATACCTTCCATTTGCACGGGCAGGAAAATATGTGGTGTGTGCTGTGGCTGGAGCACGGGGCAAAGAGGAGAGCAGGAGTATAATTAAGAAGGGGTCAACAGCAGAGGGTCAGAATATCTTAGTAGGAATAAAAGAAAGTGTTTCCAGGTATAAATGAAATAACTAATCTTCCCCCACCATCCTTAGAAGGGAAGAGAATTAGATCCCCAAAAGTTAGCAACAGGAAATGGTGTGCAAAGAGGTGATTTAAGTCCCATAGTGGAGAAACCAAAGGGAGATTTCTGGGATTAGAACGGCATGTAAGCCTTCTGGATTCACGCTGCAGAGCTGTGAATAAATGCTCTAGGGTATGCCATCCCAGGCTCCACCGCTGCTGGTTCTTGGATGCAGACTCTGCCTCCACATGCCCTGGCACCACTTTGCTGCCTGCAGAGATCCCAAGACTACCAATCTGGGGCCCACTTTTCCAGTTACAAATCAGGAGGATAGCACCTGCCCAGTGTTGAAGCAGCAAGTACAGGAGACACATTAGTGCCTGAATGAAGCCTTCTCTTTCCTCTGATGTAATCAGTAGAATCAGGGAAGGAGGTGGGGGTGGAAGAAGCCACCGAAAGAGAGAAAACTCAACAGATCCATTACTGCAACTGACTGAAGCGCTTTGTAAAAGGCATAAATATGCCTAGAATATTTTTTTTTCTAATATTATAGGGAATTTTAAAACTTATCTCTTAGGAATCAGGAGAGTAGCCTTTGCATTAAAGCTGCCTGGTTTCCACCTCAACAATTACTGTCTCTCTAAGAATGAGAAAGAGAGCAGAAAACATTCGGGTAGCTTTTGATTGTGTTTATTTCTTGTCTTTACCTGTCATCTTCAAGCTCACCTCTTGTGATTTAATGACTTAACTTTGCTTAAGGCAAAGGCTCAACCTACCTTTTATTTAAGCTGAGAATTCAGTGCTTAAAAAGAGAACTAAGCAAAACATTTTACAGACTATTCCTGAGAGAGCTCGGAATTAAATTGTTAAATGTTCTACTATAATGAAATTTCGTATAATCAGCAGGGAAGTAGCTGTTGGCCATTTATCAGTTTTTCTAGTTGCATTTTTTATGCATGGAAAGTATAATTAGAAGCCTCTACAGGTGGAAAGTCTTACATAATAACAGCACTTTTTATCAGAATGGTGTTCTTTAATTTGCAAATTTGAGAGCATTTCACAGTGATGATCTATTAGCAATAATAACTACCACATCTTTAAATATTTTAATATAGAACTGTATGTAGAAGAGAGAAAGCACTTACAAAATTCACTATTCTTAGGCAGGGAACATGGTACCCATGATCTCAATTACTTCTAAATATTTGCAAATAGGTCAACATTTAAATCTTATATGTTAGAAGTTATCCAAGGATGGAAAAATGTACACTAGAAAAAGTAATTGGAATAAGTAAAGCCATTTTACATTTTCAAAGTGCTTTTTAGTTTTACAAAGTCATTTACAGGTAGTCCACCCTTTAATCCTCATTACAGTTCTCTATCTATTTCGGAGATGTGGCAACTCAGACCTGGAAGACAAGAGCTGTGCCTGAGGTCCTCTATCTGGTGACTGTCACCACAATGAGGCTCACACCCTTCTGAGTCCAGGGACTGTCCTCTTCATGCCATGGCTACACAATGGGGCTTCCCCATGGAATTGCTGGGTGATGGAGCAGGTCATCTTAGTTTTCTGAATCAGTTTCCTCATCTGTAAAATGAGGTGGTGGTTCCAGATAACTACTTCACCTTCTCCCATAGCTGTCAAAGCTCTAAAAAGGAGTATAAATTCTACTCTAATCAGGAGGAAAAGAGCCTAAATTGCAACTTAAGCAAAATTTGTGAGAGAAAAAAATTATGGCTTTTATAAAAAGTCAGATCACTTTATAGAATGCTAAGGCTGAGGCTCTTCCTTCTCCTCTCCCTCCTCTCCATCCCCTCCCTCTTCCTCCTTCTCCTTGTTAGCTTGTTATTCAAAGACAGAGAAAGAAACTTGCCTCTGGCAGTGTGTGGGGGTGTACTATTTGTAAGTTACTGGAGTAGTATTATTTAATCCGAGTCATGACCTACTTGTGGCATATGTAAATAATTTAGGGAGATACATCAGCTTTTAAAAATAAAATAGAGGGCTGGCCCTGTGGCTTAGCGGTTAAGTGCGCGCGCTCCGCTGCTGGCGGCCAGGGTTCAGATCCCGGGTGTGCTACGCACCGCTTCTCTGGCCATGCTGAGGCCACGTCCCACATACAGCAACTAGAAGGATGTGCATCTATGACATACAACTATCTACTGGGGCTTTGGGGGAAAAATAAATAAGCAAAATTATAAAAAAAAAAAAGAACACAGTATTTTAAGAAAATAATTTAAAAAAAATCAGTAAAATAGAACACAACAGAAAATATCAGAGTGCATCGTATTAAGAAAAATTAACCGAATTTGGAAAAAATGAGTAAAAACGTTGGGCACTATGTTCTTCAACATCATATGGGGGCTACTCTTTAAGAGGCTGAACCAAGAATTATTTAGGGGAATAAACTTTGTTTGACTCTACTATTGATTTAGTTCCAGATTTGTGAAAGTACATGTTAATTTGTAGATTTTTGTACAGTAGATACGTAAATAATTTCCGTCCAGTAGAAAAGATAACCCTAAACATTATGATTGATTGCACTATAGTACATTAACCAGTTTTGTATCTAATCTAGAAATCTTAACATCTCTTTATTAAATTTCCTATAAATACCCAGCTTCTCAAATGATCTTTTAATCAATCTTAACATCTTAGGGGTTCCCTCATGAATTAATAAGCTGAATGAAATCGTTGACATGTGATCATTTTATTTTTGTATGAAAATCATATTTTTAACTTTAAAAAAATTATACTTTGACAATCCTATGTAATAGGATAGTATTATTTTATAAAACTTTGGTTTCAATAGCATATATATGAACATAATGTCACATTGTAAATTGTATTTCTTATTGTGGATCTTGTTCAAAAGAGTTTGAAAGCCTCTAAATTAGAAAATTTATCCCATGACCTCTTGAAATCCCCTCTATTTCTCTAATTCAAATGATCCTGCTTTATTGCTTCTCCTTATTTTTAAATGTAAGCTTCAAACAACCGATATTTTTTCATGTTCCTCTAAGAATTACCTGTAAGAAGTCCAAATCCTAGGAGTAATTTTTAAAGTAACCAAAGTGTCAGATGACTGACGGCAAATCTCTTCCTGGGGTGGCCAGTGCCCTGGGGTGTGAATTGGTGGTTAGGCCTCCAGCAGCAGACTGTCAATTGCTGAGAGGAAGCTCTGCTTCATGGCCAGCTGATTTGCAGGAAGAGGCTTGGAAAATGTCAGAAAAAGGGTAAAAGCACAGAGATTACAAACCCAAAGTAAATACAGTGGTGGCACGAGGCATTTATTGACTTAGCACAAAATATCACGGGGGATTTTACAATAACAGCAAGATAACCACATGAGAATTCAATTCATAAATAACTAGAATCCCAGTAATAAAGACACCAAAATCAGGGCACAACTGGAGTATATTACAGCCACAGAAAGAGGCCTGGCTCAGAATTTTCTCATTCAGACTTAGGTTCCATCTGCCTGCTGGCATCATTTTAACTTTGGCTTCTACATAAAGCCTTCCTTGTGGCTTCTCCATTGGGAACAGTTTCTCTTCTTTCATTCTCAACCAAAACAAAGGGGATGGCAAAAGGTTGGTGAAATTTTGATTGGAAACTGTGTGGCTTTTTCAACTATAATTTATTTTGGGAATCTGCAATGATAGAAATTACATTGTTCTTCTAAAGGAGAAAAAAAAATGTAGTGAATTTCAACTTGCAATATGGTAGATGCTTTAGAATTTGCTGTGGTCTAAGTCAAGTCACAAAATAGCACTATTTTTGTATATAGTCATCAAACATTTCATAGTGGAGATGATATTAAAACTACATCTGTGCTCTAGCCTCTGTTTCACCATTAAACCATCCACATGACCTTTCACTGTTCAAGTCAACCTCCTCACTTCAATCTCAATTCATAAATGAGACAATCAGTACAAATTCCATAACAAGACAAGCAATAATGAAAAATAAGTGAAATAATATAACAGTTTTTTACAGATTTTAATATGCTGAAAAATATGAAACATTTTAACATATTATATCTTAACATTATATGTGTATAGTCAATATTTTAATTAATTTGTTTATGACTTATAATATTGAACTTCAAGATTATAAGTGATAGTCATCAAAAAGTTACTAACATGACAGCATAAAATTTAAGCAAAATTCCTGATCTCTTAGGATTCACTAAAAATTGGACTGCTCTTTAGGAGTTATAGGTCTCCAGGGCAGATTTAATAAAATGTACCTCTGATCAAGTCAAAAAACCTTATGTATGATTCTCCAAAGTCAAACAATCTTAAGGGGAGAAAACTGATAAAACTCGTGGCAAAATGGAGTCTCTCTCCAAAATTGGGAGTTTTTGCAGTTTTCACAGGTCAGAAAACGTGAGATTATATGAGATGGCTGAAGAAAATTTGAGTGCATGGAGTTTAACATAATATCTTTCAGTATAAAATAAAACCTGAGAAATTACACATTATATCCAATTTATTACCTAATGTCTTGGAGAAGAGACATGGACAGTTAGTACTCTGACAAGCCACTCCTTAACTATGGAAACAACCAATATAATGGGATTAATGCCCTCAGGTGGCAAGCAATGGCTTAGAACATTATAACCTACAGAAACAACCAATTTTCTACTTCTCTGAAGACAGAGCTTCCATTAGGTCAACAAAGCATGACTTCTACAGATGCCCCACAACCACACTCTGATCAGATGGCATCTGCCACATACTGATTTATGTAGAGCAGAATGCTTTAACATAGAAACAAGGATATTCCATCATGCCTAGAAAATAGGGAATTTGGCAGAGTAGCTCAGCTCCTCGTCCCTAGGTTTGCCATAGATTTATAGTAGTTTCTAGAATAGTGAATAACCTCACTCTACCAAGCTTTAAAATGAGCAACATTGACCTGTGATTGCATTTCAAAAGCTAAGGAAACATATATTAATACCTCTGTGGATAATTTGGTCTAGACTGGGTTGAAGTGCTAAGGAAAACAAAAGGATTTATAACAAAATCTTTAAGAAATTAATGTTGTAAATATTCCTTTGAAAATGTTTGTGGTGTGCAACTATGACATACAACTATCTACTGGGGCTTTGGGGAAGAAAACAAAAAGGAGGAGGATTGGCAATAGATGTTAGCTCAGAGCTGGTCTTCCTCAGCAAAAAGAGGAGGATTAGCATGGATGTTAGCTCAGGGCTATCTCCCTCACAAAAAAAAAAAAAAAAAAAAAGAAAAAGAAAATGTTTGTGGTGTTTGTGGTGCTTAAAAGAACTATTTTGGGGCTGGCCCCGTGGCTTAGCGGTTAAGTGTGCACGCTCCGCTACTGGCGGCCCGGGTTCAGATCCTGGGCTGCTTCTCCGGCCATGCTGAGGCCGTGTCCCACATACAGCAACTAGAAGGATGTGCAGTTATGACATACAACTATCTACTGGGGCTTTGGTGGAAAAATAAATAAATTAAAAAAAAATTAAAAAAAAAAAAACAAAACTATTTTGACATCCTTGGCTTGGCCCTTGGGAAAAAAGCCAAGCAGGTTTTGTCTCCTAAAGCAGAACAGACAGAAGAGAAATTTTTCATTCTTGCTCTTTGTACAGATAAGTGCCAAAGCTACATTTTTATTTTAGGTATCTCGTAAAAATTAATAATATTTACATGACTGCAGATAAGGCTCACAAAAAAACTCTAGGAAATGAGTCCTACAGCCATATCCATTTTAGATACGTCACAAGTAAAAATTCCAAAAGGTGTGAAGGACTTCCTTACGATCATTTAGCTTATAAACACTGGAACCAGCATTCCAGTTCAAATTTCATTCAAAAGCAAATATGCTTTCATTTAGAGAAGACTTTTGTATATATTAATCTGAATTACTG
Source organism: Diceros bicornis minor (assembly GCF_020826845.1). Lineage (NCBI taxonomy): Eukaryota > Metazoa > Chordata > Mammalia > Perissodactyla > Rhinocerotidae > Diceros > Diceros bicornis. The sequence continues at coordinate 53,114,080 of NC_080754.1, forward strand.
AAGTTGTACTGTATTTAACTGGGATGATATTTCAGGAATACAAAGTGATATATAAATTTGCTTATTTTCAAATATTTTTTACCCTACCTCAAGGGCAGAATATGCATGTTTCCCTGACAGAAATATTTGAAAACAGCACACCAAGCCTAATTATTAACCCCAGTGAGGCAAAGAGTTCCTCCAATTATCCAAGAATGTGTCAGTGGCCAGATGTGCCCAAAGAAAACTTTAATTTAATGACAATCAGTTTCTTCCAGCTTCTTCATTTCTAAAGGTACGAGAAAGTCTTTCTTGTTTCACTGTTCCCTTCTACAATACCCAGAAAGGATATCAATTATTTTTGCCGGACAGGCTGTCACTGCCCCTGGTAAGTAAATAAATACGTTTTAGAAAGTTTCCTCTGAAAGGAAGTAAAATATATGTCACTTTCCTAATCAGCTGTCAGGCATCTTTTATTCTAACATGTTTTCAGATAGGAAGATAGAATTGCCATTTTAGAAAAGTGATAGAAAGTTTGGGTGTTTTCTGAGAAAATGATTCAAGAAAAGATGTTTTTCAAACATGTGGCAACTGGGACAAAGTATTTTTCCTCTCCCAAAGAAGAATGAAGGAAATGAAAAGATTTCAGGGAGTGTCTAATTTTACTCTAAGGTGTGATAAAAATGGTAAGCACAGTAAATCATTAAGCATCTGTGATTTGGTGAATAAATGAGAGGAATAAGAGGTCTTAATAAAGGGCTCTCATATAATTAACAATGGTATGGGTACTCATTATAAATTTATGATTCTGGGTCTGAGCAAAGTTTCATTCAGAAAAGGCTGGCTGAAGCCAGACTGTTGAGGACCTTTTATGCCCTGCTAACTTGAAGAATAAATAGACAGATAAAAACAAACAGTCCACTTCATGTCTCTTGACCAGGCCCTAAATTTTCCCCTATATTTACACGTTTAAGAATGAAATGTGAGTGTGTTCCTAAGAGGATAAAGAAACCCAGAGACCACCCAAGAAAACAGAATAAACACAGAAACTCTTTGTTTCTTTTGATCAATCTTATTAACAGAGAGCAAAATGAGAGCTGACAAGAAAGATACTGTTAACAAACAGGGTTTTGTGTACCTACCACATTTGGTGCTTCATCATATATTTAACAGAAAACCTTGGAATTTTCGGCCCATTCTTGTCAATTTAACACACAAAACAAAAAGCAAATGCAAAGACAAGAAGGAAAATGGTAAGTTGGAAGTTATAAGCAATTTTGCCATTATCTGGTAACCATTCATATTTGGTTTGCCTGTAAAACGGAACTCAAAATTTATTATGACCCTGGTTTCTTTCCATTCTTGCTATAATTTAAGCTAATAGAAGAGTGAATTTTTATACTAATCAATGATATCATTATGCTTGTGAAACTGCAGAATGTTTCCTCACTGATATGAATCCTTCCGTGGCATTAAAGTGGCTGATAACCTCTCAGGAAAGTGGGCTAAGGACAAATGCAATTATTTTAGTTTGACACATTTATTTCTATAAACCAGAAATATATTCTTTTTCTTTGCTATGTCAGGTTGGTTATCTTGGATTTACCCAGTTTAATCACTGATTCTGTTCTATTCTTGACAGTCACAGCTGTCAAAAATACTCTTAAAATTGTCAATCTTTGGTCAAGATGAAAATCTCAGGATTAATGAAAAGAGCTAAACTATATTTTTAAGTGGAAGGAGGAAATCATGGATATTCTGGGGTCATGTTGTAAATGTATTTAAAGGACATTATATTCTTAGTGGAATCCAACAAGGAAAGGCCAATGTCAAGATACCTGAGAAGTAGGCTAAAATTTTTTTAGAAAAACAAACCCTTTCCATGCTCCAAAGAGCTAATACTACACATATACATTTATACACATAAATCTTCTAATGCATTAACTTCTTAACAGAGATTAAAAGAAAAAAATAGGGTAAAATACTTTGATGACTAAAACTTGCAGTAATATTAATGAGAATCCTTTTAAAAAATAAAGACTTGGGGCCAGCCCGGTGGCACAAGCGGTTAAGTGGGCGAGCTCTGCTGCGGCGGTTCGCTCGTTCGGATCCCGGGCGTGCACCGACGCACTGCTTGGCAAGCCATGCTGTGGCGGTGTCCCATATAAAGTGGAGGAAGATGGGCACGGATGTTAGCCCAGGGCCAGCTTTCCTCAGCAAAAAAAAGGGGGGGATTGGCAGATGTTAGCACAGGGCTGATCTTCCTCACAAAAAAATAAATAAATAAAAAATAAAGACTTCTTTGTCTTTATTGACATTTTACCCAGTTTGGCTTGTTAACTGACTGTAGAAATCAAATAAAGATTAAAGGAAAAGGGACTGACCATCTTGTTCCAGATTTAAAAGCTGTATTGCTATTTTCAGGAAGCCGGGACAATAGTTAATTGTCCAGCTTAGCATACTGGGCCACAGTGTAGCTTGCAACTGAGACAAAAATAATCAGTGGTTTATGATTTCATGGTTCCAATTATACTAGGATGCTGACAGTTCTGGAGACTTCCAGTTGCACGGTTCTTCTATGAAGACAACAATGCCTTATAATCTAGCCTACTGGCTAAACACAAAAGATAATAAGCACTAAGAGAAAGGAACACCACAATAGATTCTACCGCTAACCTTGCACATTCAAAGAGAACCAATACCTTTTTATTTTAATCAGCGTGTTTGGTGGGAGAGCTAGTTTTGAGTTTCATTTGCATTTTCAAAGCTTACACTCAGTAGCATTAATGGCAAATTGATGATTCTGTGTCATGGAGACTGCCTATAATTGTTTTTTAATCAGTAAATAACATTTAACAGCGTTTTCTAACCTGATAAAAGATCTTCAGTTGGTTGAGGAAGTCTTCACAGACAAGCTCCCTGAAAGGGAGCACTTAGCAACAGCGAATCAAATGCAGCCCTTCAATGAAGTTGTTAGACACACCACGTCAGCAATGCTGCCATACCCAGGGCTTGTTAAAAATCGATTCATTCTAGTGATCAAAGCTGAAAAATCGTTCCGCAGCCTGCTTCATATCAATAGACAATTTTGTGCAGTACATCACACACACAAAAATAAGGTCTAGTAGGAGTGGAGAGCATCAAAAATCTGGCTTCCAAAACAATATTTAAAATGGATTTCTGTCAGATGATAAAGGATGAGCTTAAACGGAACACAGCATCAAGTAGAAAGGTCGAGGCTTTTAACATAATAAAAACAATCAATGAAGCTTCTTTTCTAGTTTCGATATGCAAAAAAAAGGGGGTGGTTTGATTTTTCAGAATGAGGATGTGGTACAGACCTTGATATGGCTTTTCTTTTTTTTTTTAAATTTCTTATCAAGGAATATTTTACTTCCTATCTCTGGGCATGCTTATATATGTAACTATGTATATGTATATATGGATATGTGCACACACATATAATATCAATAAATTAAGTACTGACAATAAGAAACATATCATGGCTGATAAACTTTTTTTTTTAATGAAACAAAGTTCAGTTTTTTGGAGCTGCCTACACAAAGTCACAAAATAAACAAATCATTTTTCACAAAGCAGTTAGGAGAAATATTATCAGGTGCCCCAGTCTGTTATCTCAATGCTATAAGGTAAAAATTGATATCTCATACATTTTTATGGAAAAGATTCCCTGGTTATTATTGTAAAAGCTTCAACTAAAATTAAATCACACCACAGCTATTCCAGTAAGAATTGAGCAATCAGTCATAATTATAGCCAAAATAAATGAATTGGAAAATAGCTGATTTAAACAGGTCATACATAGTCCGAGTTTTAATTTGAAATTAATAACAGCATGACTTGTGCCTGGTAACAATTCCTTGTTAAAAATGAATAAAGGCAGAGCCTGGAAGTAAATGTTTCCTATTTCACGGCTTCATTCTCCTGATCCTTTGAAGAGGACAGGAGACATGGCGATGGCCCTCTGTGGCCCCTCCCCTGTTACAGGATAAGGGAAACTGTATGAGTAGATAACGGAATGATAAGAGGTAGAGAAATCTCAAGGTTCGTAACATTGGTATGCTTTATTCAGTTATCTCTTCCTCCCAGGAGATCCTGTCTACAGATAGGCACATTCTACAGTCTCCATTATTTCAAAGCCTGGATAGAAGTAGTTATGATCTCTTTGGGAATACTGGAGGAGCGTCTACCCTTTGGAGAATACATGTTCCCCTCTAAAACAAGGGACACCTGAGCTCCCCACCCCTGCAAGGCATTATCTTTGTGTTAAAGTACATCTCCATGTAGAGCACTGTCCATGCCCTGAGTTGTTACAGTTGGTGCATAATGATGCATCATTGCCTTTTGCTTGTCTTTTCCAAAACAGGAATGAATCCCAACCATAATTATCCCTCCCTTCTAAAACTCCACATCTCATATGCCTTAAGACTAGATACTCAAAACATGACTCAGTGAATTATGTGCCACATATTAATCTTAGATTGGATGTATCATAGAAACCACTCTCTAATAAACATTCTTCAAATCCCTGATTAGTTTATGTACATATCATAGAAACCACTCAGATAAATTTTTTAAACCCTTGATTGGTTTAAAAATAATTAACATTCACTCAATAAAATATTAACCAGAATATGTGTTATAGGATTTTTCCCTTTCAATTTTGACAATTAGTTACTTCTAAATCATGATACCTTCTCTTAAACACTTACTGTGTGTATTTCTATTCTGTTTGTTTGAGCCTCTGACTCTACCTCAAAGTCATGAGCAAATGGAAGACAGAAGCTATACCTATTGGTCTCCACAGCATTGACATCCAGGGTAGAATTTACACATAACAGATTGTCAGTAAATATAAGTTGAGATAATGAATGACTTTACCATCTCACTAGCTGTTTACAGTGCAAAAATAAAAGTCTGTAATTCTTTTGTGGTTCATCTTAACTCTCCCTTCTCCTCTTGATGCCTTTCCAGCCATCTATGGGCCCCTCCTGAGGCACGCTTCCTTTGGAACATTCCAGTGACATTATTTGCCTTTCCCGCCCAATTTGTCGATGATTTCCACTCCCCACTTACTTACCTAAGGCTACAACATAGTGTACCCCTACATGTATTTACCTCCTTTCTGTCCAGAAATGACACTGAAATCACTGGAAAGGTATAATAATGACAATAAAAATCTGCCACAAAAAAAGTGAATGGGTAAGGAGCCATCTGTGAATGAGAGTTCTCATCACAATTCTTTTGAGCAGATAGGGAAAGAAAATGTAAAACAGGTGTGGAAGTCAAAATTTAGAGAAGTCACAGGAGGGGAAAAGCCAGAAAGGAGCCCAGTTGCCACATAAAAACCTAAAAAGATTTGGGACATGTAGAATCAGATAAGAGTGGATGATTGAGGTGACATATGAGGCTAACAAATAGGATTCACTGAAAGCTTTCCAACAGAATGGCAGACCCCCCCACACAGAACAGCAAAGAGGAAAGAAAAATAGATGTACAAGGAGAAGCAGAAAAGAGAGTGTAAGATCTCAGAAATCATCTGGTACCTCTCCCTTACTTTTATAGATGGCCTTCTGGAAATTAGTTAGCACGCACACCATGTTAGCAAGAGTGTAGAACACCAACCTCAACTCTGGAATGCTTTCCACTGTGTCACTGGGCTTCCAGTTCAAGGAGTCACCCAATCCCCAAGCCCTGACAGTTTTCTAAAGAACGATGAGAATGATTTTGACAGCCTACTTGCTACAGGAATAATTCATGTGAGATAAGAAAAAAGTTATTTCCTACTTCCCGAAGAGCTTTTTAAATAGTTGTGGTCCACAAAACCATTCTCAAAAGGTCCTTCGAGAATTTTAAAGTAAGGAAAAATATTGCTACTTACAGGTAAGTAATGTTTTTAAATGAACACATCAGTTTTCTCGACATTGGCACAATATACTGGAAAGTATACTAGACAGGTCATTTAGGACAATGTGGTAACTTCCCTGAGTTGCAGTTTCCTCAAATAAACTGAGAAGCATGTCACCTACCTGAGCCATAATTGAGGATTAATAGAGAAAGCCCTCATAAAATATTTAAAAATATCCTTAATATATAGTGTGCTCTTAAAATGTTAGTTTTTCTGTTTCAGAATGAATGTGTGTTACTTTATAGTACTCTGGGGCTCCTTATACAGTGATCTTCTTTGATAGATTAAGTTACTTTATTAGATTTTTTTCTTAAAGAGACCATGATCTTTAACTCAATTTTGTTAGCATGAGATCTTGGATAGAAGCAAAAAATGTTGTCTTAAAAAATGTTTTATATTATCTAGTGCAACTCTCCCTGCTAATATACAGAAAAATTCCCTAAGAAGTCAAGTGATTTATGTAATGTCACACAGTCAATAAGGAGCAGAGATGGGGCTTGAATCCAATCTGTTAAGTTCAAGTGCAGAGCTCAACAATGCCTCAGTTATATTAACTAGGTCTCACTTTCTTTACTATTGAAAAAAAAAAAAAAGGACTATGTCTATGCCCAAGGTTCTTTCCAGCTCAAAAATTCTAGGATTTGGACAGAAGAAAAAGAACAAACATTTTCTGAGCACCTACCAAGTAGCAGGTTGGATGATTTGGAGGATAATTTTACTCCTGCATGTGAGTCTTGATCTTATTGTTAAGATTCATATAGAAATGTAAACTTCATATTTGCTTGAGCTGTTTTTAAACCCATCTAAATCACACCATTAAAGTGATAATCAGGGATACAATGTGGCAACATGAAAAAAATGTTAATAGTGTAATAGTAAGTGAAATAGTAGTATATAAAACTGCATATTTTCTATAATTAAAACTTTGGGTCCTAGTCTAAGAGTTTCCTCAGTGCATCTCTGTACGCCAGTTCCTAGTCTAAAAGCATATGTCAAATTAAATCACATTAAGTTAAAAAGAAAAAAACCCATGAGACTGTACCTACTAAAAGCCTGAACTAATAACTAACACACAAAAATGATGGTGACTGCTGCTGGGTCATCATAGTAGATTATGAATGAGTTTTCCTTCTGTTTTTAGCTTTTCATTAAATTAGAGGTGTAAGAGAGCAGTGCCCTTGATTTCTGACTCTCAGGTCAATTCACTGAAGGGTTGAAAAGACCCAGGTATGATGCTATCAATTCCATATTTCCTTATAGAGAATATGTCAGTTTTCCTTAACGTCTCAACTGTAGAAGAACTATAGCCAGAAGTGTGGAGAATCTATGCTTTACTAATACGCTCTTCCTTCCTGTCCTGCATGATTGTGCATCAGTGTCTATTTCTTTTTCAAGAATTGTTAACTGTCAATCGGGAAAAGATACAGTCAGCTGAGAAAAATGTTGTCCTGTAGAAAATGGAATGAAACGTTCATTAAAATGGTCACAGTGACAGATAATGTATGTTTTAACATTTCTTCTTCATTTATTTTTAGATTTTTTAAAAAATTCAAATGTAAGGAAGCAACCACTGAATGAAGGAGAGGGACAAGAAATGTGAAAACAAAGTAGAGCTCTGGCCTAGCTCACAATGTCTACTTATTCTAGGTATATTCAGAAAATATAAATCAAGAGTCTATAAAAACAAAAAACAAAAAACCCAAAAGAAACCTTTGTTGCAAGGAAAGTCTCTTCGTATTGTTGAGAAAAGTATCCAAAACTTGGCAATGAGGCAAAAGGATGATTGTGTGTCTTTTCGATGTCATACTGGAGCACTAACAGGCCTGCACAAAGGTTATTTAATTCTCTAGGGCAGAGTTTCTCAATTGGAATACCACTGAGATTTTGGGCTGGATGATGCTCTCTTGGGGTGAGACAGGAGGCAGGGAGGGCTGTCCCGTGCCTTGTAGGATGTTTAACAGCACCCCTGGACTCTACTCACTACATGCCAGTAGCACCCTCCAGGTTGCCAAGACTAAAACCGTCTCCAGACTTTACCAAATATTCCCTAGGGAGCCAAATCACCTAGATTCCCAAGAATCAAGATCAGTACTCAGGAAATGTACCATTGTTTGATTTACAATTTACTGTTGGTAAAGTGTCCAGAGTCAGTCAAATTACCTTTTTTCTTTTTTTTATCCTTTTTATTACATGTGCCCTGTCACCCCTTTCGCCCTTCTCCCTCCCCCTTTCCCCTTTGGTAATCACCAATCTAATCTCTGTGTCTATGTGTGGGGTTGTTGATGTTGTTGTTGTTTTTAAAATTACTTTTGTAGTTTTTTGTCTAGTAGAAATACAAATGATTTCTCTCCAGTAGAAAAGATATATTCAACAGTTATGGTTTTATTGCCATATTGGACCTTAATCGGTATTTTCTCTAACTTAGCAAATTTATTTCATCACACCTTTTCCAATTAACTATATAATCACTCTTCCTCAAAGGCTCTTTAAATCACCTCTACCATCCTGACGGTTCTGTCATCAACGAGTTAAGTAAACTATGATGTATCCTTATTTGATACTTGTATGAGAGTCATGTTTTAAGATTTTTTAAGCTACATTTTGACAGTCCTTTCCACCTTTAAAAGGATTCTGCATGTCATCTTTTCCCCTAATAAAGCATTTCCATAAGGCACAGAGCTACCTATGGGCTCCTGACTGCTCCACCATCAACTGTAAAAGCTTTTTCACTTCATGAATGATACGAATTATATGTTTGTAGATGAAAAGATTATCGAAATTCCATTTAATTAAATTTTTAAAAATAAGATCCTTTACAGACACAATTACTTTCCCTATAAAGGATAACAAGAATCGGTAGATCAAACAAGCTTTGTTTCAGTTAGGAAAACAAATCAGAAAACTTACACAATTATTATACAGTTTGAAAAAGTAACCACCACTAACCCCACCACTAACCAACACAGACACACAAATTCATGCAGACATGCATGTGTGCTACTGCAGAACTAAGGGTCCTTGGCTAAGTCCTTCCCAAGGCAGTCACAAAACAGCCTGGCAGTCGAGGGGCAAAGAAAGATATTAGATTCAGCAATGAGACCTTGTAAATCCCACAGTTTTAAAACTGAAAGTGAAGGAAAGGATTGCTCTTTATAGTAATGTGGGACTATTGCATCTAAGGCTTTTCCAACACTCACTAATCTCCTTTATAAGAAAGCCAAGAGGTCGCTGGCTTAAGTGTCTGGCTGGGAATTTATAGCAGAGTTTAGCTTTTATTTTTCAGGTATTTATTTCCCAGTCACCTTTTACTCATAATAAATTATAGTAGTTTTCCATTTTCCTTGTAATAAATTTAAATTTAAAATAAAAGAAAGATTTATAAATAATAGTACAGGTGGTAGAAGGATATGGCAAAATTTATGAATGTGTTAAGTAAACAACTAAAGTTTGGGGAACACTCTGCTAGAGGAAGCACATGCGAAAGGGAACTTGCTGTATAACTACTTGACCTCAAGCGTTCTTTTTAGTGAATTGTTTAAAACAATCTCCTCTATGAGGCAGTCTTAAAGGCAAACTAGTGAGGAAAGACCAATAGCTTGAGGGTCAGGAGAATCCTTCATTCACGTTCTGGACATGTCATTAGCTGGTTGTGAAATCTTGAATGAGTAACCCCCCTGAGCTTCAACTTCATCACATCTAAAATTCAGAATAAATGATTTCTAAGCATCCTTTAGACTTAAAAGTGCAGAGACTGGCTTCGATGCTTACACTGATGTCACCTTCTTCTATACTCCTATTTTGCATAATGGAGTTTAGCACTGATTGATTTTTAATTATGTCATGCCTGCTAGTTTCGTCTTTCCAGCAATACTGTAAGATTGTTGAGGAGAGGAATCACATCAAATCCTTTTTTGTAACTTAAGGATTATTTTATGCAATACTGGCCAAAGAGTAACATTCAATTACTCTGTGGTCATTGCTTGGTAATCGGCCAGCTTTTAGCTTACAGCAGAAATCTGATGAGTGCTTTTATTAAAAATAAAGTGGTGAGGGCTGGCCCCGTGGCTTAGCGGTTAAGTGCGCGCACTCCGCTACTGGCGGCCTGGGTTCGGATCCTGGGCGCGCACTGACGCACCGCTTCTCCGTGCTGAGGCCATGCTGAGGCTGCGTCCCACACACAGCAACTAGAAGGATGCGCAACTATGACATACAACTATCTACTGGGGCTTTGGGGGAAAAAAAGGAGGAAGATCGGCAATAGATGTTAGCTCAGAGCCGGTCTTCCTCAGCAAAAAGAGGAGGATTAGCATGGATGTTAGCTCAGGGCTGATCTTCCTCACAAAAAAATAAATAAATAAATAAATAAATAAATAAATAAAGTGGTGACCATAGAAATAGTTTTAAACTTGGAAAATTGTTTTAGTTCACTATTTTGGACAGTTTATTGTATAAGGACTTGGCAATGAATTAAAATTATCCTAAAATGTAAAAACTTAAGTTACTAATCAAAACCTACCAAATTCATAAGAAAACTAAAAACAACGCATTCAGTGAATTTTTAACCTAGGAGACATTGTCTAAAGGACTAAAGTACTCTAGAACTGTGCTGTTCAATACAGTATCCACTAACCACATGTAGTTATACAGATTAAAACATTTACTTCTTCAATTGCACTAGCCATATTTCGAGCGTCCTGCGGCTACTGGCTACCATACTAACTAGAGAGCACTTTTCTAGACTGTCCCAGAGAAGTACTGGCTACCATACTAACTAGAGAGCACTTTTCTAGACTGTCCCAGAGAAGTTCTTTCATTGAGATAACAGTTCAAAGGAAACTGAGTTCCTCCAACTCATTTTTCACAACAAAAATTTCTGGGCGAAGAATTTGTTTTAACTATCAGATCCCAACAAAATGGAGATATGCTCTTTATTAATTTTGCATATTTATAGATTAAACTATCCTAAGTGGAACAAAGGAATACCATTTAAAAAAGAAAATGTATTACAAATCTGAAAGTCAATTAAGGAAATACAGAATAAGTCTTCGTTGGAAACAACTTTCATACTTCTCCAAGAAAGCCTACCAAAATCCATAGCCAGGAAGTATGTAATATATACTTGACAGACCTTGCCTTTCTAGCTTAAATTTTTTGGCCAAGGATTCAGGTCTTCAGAATTCCGGTCCAGAAAATAAAAAGCAATTTTGAAATGGTTCCTCTGGCCTAAGAGACAACAATACCACCATACACCAATACTAGCATGCCCACCCTACCCTCCCAGCAAAATTAAAGAGTATAGGACAAACAAACAAAAATTAACAAATACCAGCTCAACAAACATAGTTTATAAATGAATTATCAGCAAAGATACAATGCATGCAACCAACTACTTAACAATATATACTTTATTTACCTCAGTTTCTTTAATTCTCTTCATCCTACCAGATGGATTATTTGAAATAACTCCAATCTCCTACACAGAAAAGTGGAATTCTGGCAGATTGTTAACTAACGATTTTTGGCCCTATAGGCAAGCAGCTGTAAGTGGGGCTGGGTGTCTGAAAAAAATGTGGCTAGAAAAAGGGTAGGTAGATGGCAAAGCATAAACGAGGGCCCAGCAAAATCCATACTCTGATCCTTGCATCTCCATCTCTGTTAGCCCCCAAGGAGCTAGCCCAAGATCATGGGGAAACTGAAGACCACAGCTGGAGAGGCGCAGGGAGACGACGTACGACCTGAAGGAGGAAGAAGCTTCACATTTGCACAATGTTTTAAAAATCATTAACAGAGGTGTCAAATCATTATCTGTCATCCTAGTTCCTGTCATTTAGAAAGTTCTGAAAAATCTCATTGGACTAGAAATATAAAACGGTTATAAATTTTATCTCTGTTTCTTATTTGTTTCTGTCTGTGATAAAACAAGGTTGCCCTGAAGGTTTTGTTCTCTGAAAGGCCTATGTAAACATAAATGGCATTCTCTCAAAACTGTAGGTATTCTCGCAGCCTCTGAAACCAAGTATGGGTCGCCTTCCTGTTCTGCACCAGGTCTCACCCACGCTTGATTTCATGGGCCAGGAGAGCACATCTGGCAGATCTTACAGAGGTCTGAAGTCAGGAGAATCAGCAGAAGAAGGTAAAAGAATAAAGCAAGAAAACACAGAGTAAAATCATTGGATAAATAACATTTTACAAAAGAGCAGGTAAAAATGGCTCAGAGGAAGACATTTCTGGTGCAATTTTCCATTCAGATTATCTGTACTGTCTCCAGATAATTTGTAGTGACAGGTTAACATCCAACAACTCTTGAGATTTATTTTGTGTATATTTTTTTACTGCCTATTTTCTATCATTTGGGAAATTCAACTGCACAGTCTCATCCAATGTACTTTATACCAATCATTCTAGACTTAAATGTCTAACTTTCTCCATCAAATTGTATTTACAAAGTGTATCTACACTTCCATGTCGTCCTTCTAACGTTGGCATACATTTGTACGAGCTACCAAAAGAAAAAGATATAAAAACACAATCTAAGATATACTGCCAATATATAAATCTACTGAATTTCTTGACAATACCTAAAGAATCTTCTGACGAATTTGATTTTAGGAAATGTAGAGCTTTCAAAAAAAGCCTACTATATAATTTCAAGAAATAATAAAGACGAGTAATTTCTGTTAATTTAGAATGTTATAAATACGTATCACAATCCTCCAATATTAATAGGAAAACAGAAACTAAATAACACAGAAATACCACGCTGCCTTGAGACTTACTTCTAAACTATCAAAATGGAATTATGGTCCACATAAGATAACCAAATAAAAATAAAATCATAGATTCATACATAGAATTTATAAGCCCTTAGCCTAATTCCAATCCCAGTCACTTAGATACGGCAAAGTATGAATTACTGGCCTTCATTTTAATCTGAGCTTGGAAATGGGGCACTAGAGGTTGCTGAAATCAGTGGCCTGTGTCAGCTCAACATGCCCAACCTCTATGCTTCCATGCACCCTCCAGAAAGATTGACAAACTAAGAACATTTCATGCCTGATCCTGACAGTGACCCAGAAACCTCCTTGCTCCATTCCCTCCCTGCTCCCATTCAGTTCCATTTCTACCTGACTCCCCGCTCAACTTCACATCATTGTCATCAGCCCTACATTTAAACCTGGTGTTTGCATTTTTATCTTAGCTTTGATCTTCGGTGCTCTCTAACAACTCTGTCTTATACCAGCCTCTTTGGTTTTTACATTTCTGGCTTCCTGAGACAGAAAGACCCATCTTGTCTGGGTCTCCCTCTTCCACCATAACCACCATGACTATGACCCCATATCACCCCCACACACACACAAGTGCTCAGACTCTGATATAGATACTATGCCTTTCAAGTTTGCCAGCCTTCAGAGAGAGCACCACTGTTAACACCTTCTAGTTCTTTACGAGGTCATTCAGCAGGCTTTACTTCTTAAAGCACTCGCTTTAATTCTCAAGTGGCATTTTGCCAACATTAACTTAACTTCCAACATTAACTTCTTTGTAGAAAGTTTCAAGTCAAAGTAGCACTTGCTCAAAGGGCACAGGCCACATAATAGGGATATTCCACGGGACCATCACTAATACATGATGTGGGGTGGGAGAGTGGAAATGGTGATACAAAAGATGAACAATTAAAATAGAAAGGGCATTCCAAGAAGAGAGAAAAGGGTTACAAATGTAAGAGATATGAAAGATTCAAGAGCTCCTAGAAATTCATTATCACCAGAGAAGAGGCAAGAGGGAGTGCTTGGAGAAAGGTGCAGAAAACTGATGAAAGATTAGGCTTGCAAGGGCCACACTGTGAAAGGCCTTGAATGCAATGCCAGAGAATTTGGATGTTTTACGCGTAAGTGGTGAGATACTAGAGACTAGTTAGAAAGCTGTTGCAACGTTCAGGTGAAAAATGAGGAGGTCCTAAATTTAGACTTGTGGCAGTGAAGGTAAAAAGACAATTGAATATCAATAGAGCTTGAAGATTGAGTGTTGGGGTGGAGGGAGAATGCAAGATGGTGCTGGGTTTCCAGCTTACCTGAACATGGGGGTTGTGATGCCATTTATTGAGAGCAAAAACCAAAAAATAAAGAGATTTAAAGACGGTAGATAATGAGCTTGATTTTAAAAAGGGTAAATTTGAAATAACAGATTTGAGAATCCTGGCTTTTAAAGCCAGAAGAATAGACAGGACAACCCAAGGACAGCATGTAGAGACACAGTAATGACTGAAGGACAAAAAAACAGGTACCCCAAATTTAAGGAGAAAAAGGGGAAAAAAATTAAGAGAAAGAACATTTTTGCCTAGGCCATAGGAAGTCATACTAGCATACCAGAAATATTTTAACACAAAGTTTTTTATATTGTTTTATCAAATCTCAGTTTTGAACTGTTTTTGATACTGACATAGAATATATTTACCTTTTTGTTATTTTGAAAGCAAACTTCAGCTTAATTTATAGCAAGACTGTAATTATTTCCAACCATACTCATACAGGCTCATAAGTGAAATAAATACCGCAATATAGTTTTACATTGATTTGCACATAGTATAATTACTTTGAGGACCTCTGTAGTCATTCATTTACTTTACGCTAAGGCTTGGTGTAAAAATTGCTTTTCCCATACTCACTCAATAAGATTCCTCCATGACACCAATTAGGGAAATAAATTTGTAAAGCTCATTTATGCATACACATCACAGAAAAAGAAGGTTCTTCCTTGTTCTTGTTTACCCATCATCTTTACTTCAGGATGTAACACTTTGTCCATTATAAGAATTGGGCTTTAGTATAATTTTAGATCAATATAACAACTGAACAGATACCTTACCTTGCTTGGGGCTCCACATTCCCCACTTCATTGCTATTCATTGCACTGCACAGTTTACATGCAGATCAGTTTCATCAGTTTCTGCATTATGCTTTGGATCCCTAACATTATTTCCAAGAAAGTTTGATACAACCTTTTTTAGGAACAGGTGGTCACTACACAGAAAAATAGAGCTTTAATATAAGCAACCCCATACACACACACACACATAAAAGATAACACAAGGAGCTGTCAGTATGTGCAAAGTAATCAGTCACATAATCTTTATTAAACACAGCACACACCTCACCTCAAAGCACTGGGAATCCTCAAACAAAAAAGGCCTTTTGCCACAGATTACTTTAGATTTAGCTTCAGGATTAAAGGGATAATTCTATTTTATTTTATTTTTAATCCCCAGCCTTAACATAGAGTGTTTTCCTTAGATGGAATTTTTCATCTCAATGCTGGTTTTTCCATCCTTGAGACTTGGGTTGAAGCAAACAGTCTCAACATGCAGAGATGGCTTCATTGAACCGTTTTTCTGGATCTTCTGGAATAAATCAACTTTTATAACTCTATCTCCAAAGATTTCATGTCACCTTAAATCTTTGAATGCCTGAATGTATTCTTTACTCCACCAGTAATTACTTTTTTAAGGAAAAAAAAAGAAAAAAAAGAAATATTACCTACTTGATGGTTTCATCGAGTCTGAGACATTAATCTTTCACTGCAGGTACAGTATTAGATTACTCTCTCCACTCACAATCAAGTCTTGATTTGGGACAACAGTGTTGAGCCATCAAGACTGTTTTTAATCAGCCACTTTTGAAGGTCAACAAATGAACAGTCCGATTATTTCAGTCCTTTGTGAGCAGCTCAGAGACAAACATTTATTCTGTTTGCTATGGAAAATATTAGTGAGAAAGGAGCTTTGCCAATAACAAGCAAAATTGCAGTGGCATCAATACGCAAGCTACATTTCTATCCATCCCAGATTACTCTAGAGCCTTGGAAATTCCCAAACTACAGTGGCTAACAGTTCTCTCCTACATAAAACAGTGCAACTGGACAAATGGTTTGCATAACATTTGCAGATATATTTTTCCATTTCCTGGGGGTAATATATTTAAGAATGATTAAAAGAAAGTAGCACAGTCACTTGCTCCTTCGAAAAGCCTCACTGACTTTTAAACGATATACTTTCAACTCTAGCTATACGTTAAGTCAAGAATAATCCCATTGGGGAAAGAGTACAAATTACAAATCTCTAGTTATAAATTTTGTTCTTTTAAACAGAAATATAAAAATGCATTAGGCATACGAAAATCCTTTTACCACTATTTTATCTCTAGCCATTCCACTATCAGAGTTTCAATTATTTATATCAGCTCAAAAGAATGTATTCTCACTGATGCCATTTTGCCCTCTACAAATATATTCAAAAGTTAGGAGCCCCATCAGGAAATTAGGACACTTTCCCTCCTATCCAATCAAACAGGAAGGTTAATAATTTTTCCACCTTCAGGCACTGCCAATTTATCAGCTCTGGCTGGAGGTCCCTGTCCCAACCCAACCTTTCTATACTATATCCCCAAACCTCATTATTTCAAACCATTCCTCCAAATCTCTAACCCTTAAAGCAGTGAGTGGTCCTAAATCCTGGCTGCACATTAGGCCCTCTTGGGAAGCTTCTACAAAATATGGATACCTAGAAATCCTAATTTAATTGGGCTGGGATAGAACTTGAGCATCAACGTTTTTATAAGCTCCCCAGGTGATCCGAGGTGCAGCCAGGTTGAGAACCACTGCCCTAAAGCAATCTCCTAGTAGTCGCATCATCATTTTCACAGCCTGTTGCCCCAAACTGTAGATCTAACCACTTTCCCATCACATACACACAGAACCAGAGATCAAAGCACACTGATTGTCGATGCATTTCTATCAAGTAATTTGAACAATCTCACATTTTCTATATACAAATAGAAGAATATTTGTATGTTTTCTATATTGGAACAATATATTTGAAAGAAAGTGGTGAAAAAGAATAGCAAGAAAAAACAACTGCCCATTACTATATATGCCCTCAAATACTCAAGTAATTTTCTTTTCCCAAAAAATTTCCACAATCCCTCCCCTCATGCCTACTACTTCTCACCGTTAGTCATTATTGATTAAGAAAAAAACAAAGACCCACCTTCTCTGGGTAAAGATAAAAGTGGAGATAGTGTGCTTTAGCGATGCAAGGTAGGTGATTACCCTAGTATCCTCTAACGAGCCATACTATCCAATGTTCACAACCTGTGAGATGTGACTTTACACTCTGCCCACTGAGAAATGGACTCTATTTCTCCACCCTTGTGATTTGCTACTACCAAGAGAATGCGACGGAAGTACCATTGCCTGACTTCTCAGGATAAGTTTTAAGAGGACTGCAGCTTATGTTTTTGCCCTCTTGGATTGTTTCCACTATCACTTGAAGAAACCTAATCTAGCCTATTAGAAAATAAGAGGCCGTACAGAGAAGCAGGGTGCCACAGCCAACAGCCAGCATCACTCACCAGGCACGTGAGTGAGATCCTCTTGGACCACTCGGCCTCCGCTGAGCTGTCAGATCTCTACAGCTGCATGAGAGAGCCCAGGCAGGATCATCAGCAGGACTGGTGAAAGGATCCACCAGTTGAGCTGGGCCCAAACTGCAGAATCATGAGCAAATACATGGTTGTAGTCTTAAGCTGGTAAGTTTTAGGGTGGTTTGTTAGGTACCAAGAAATAACTGATACAGAAGTTTATGTACTATTCAAAAAAATTGATGATTACTGTGCTTGCTTTCATATATGTCTATTATATGCAATTTATAAGTAACAAATTTTTGAAATCACATCTTCATAAATGTTTTGCAGTTCAATCTTTCCCCATTAAATTTCATCAAAATCCTATCTTTGCTATGCATTTTCTTCCATGACTTCTTGTAGGAAAAAGAATAACTGCCACAGCCATCTCTATAAATGTCAGCAAACAAATTAGCATGAAGTTCCTCTGTAGTCACTAAATTATAAAATTCACTTCATTTCCCCCTAGAGAATAAGGTATAAAAGAAAATTCCAGGAGGGACTAAAACAAAATTATGCTGTTGCTGAACCTAAGGACATTTCCAAGCTTGGCTACTTCCGCTAACTTTTTACAAACCATTTCACTAAATATTCCACCTAATGGAAAACCTCCTCAGAAACCTTTCTTCAAAAAGAGTGGTAGCTGGAACATTTTGCAAATATTCCATTGGAATCTTCCTTCAGCATTGATCTACGTTATGGCTGAAGGGAAATGTGGCTTTGCGGCTTCATTCTTCTATTTTTGGTTTTATATTGTTTTGTAATGATTTGGGGGGTAATTAGCTGTATTAGTTTCCTATTGCTGCTGCAACAAATTACACTTCAACAACACAAATTTGTTCTCCTACAATTCTAGAGGCCAGAAGTCTGAAATCAGTTTCACTGAGCTAAAGTCAAGGTAGTGGAGGGCCATGCTCCCTCTGGAACTCTAGAAGAGAATCCTTTTACTCACCCTCTCCAGCTTCTAGAGCTGCACTCTGTTGCATTCCTCAGTTCTTGGCCCCTTCTTCCATCTTCAAAGTCAGCAGCAGAACATCTTCGAATCCTCTCTCTCATCATCACATCACCTTCTCCTCTTCTGTAGTCTCATCTCCCTCTGATTCCCTTTTCTAAGGACATTTGTGATTACATCATTGGGATCACCTGAATAATCCAGGATAATCTTCCCATCTCCAGATCTTTAATTGAATCAGATCTGCAAAGTCCCTTCCACCATATAAGGTAATATATTCACAGGGTCAGGGGATTAGGATGTGGATTTAGGGGG
Organism: Diceros bicornis minor; assembly: GCF_020826845.1. Taxonomy (NCBI): domain Eukaryota; kingdom Metazoa; phylum Chordata; class Mammalia; order Perissodactyla; family Rhinocerotidae; genus Diceros; species Diceros bicornis. The sequence continues at coordinate 53,132,711 of NC_080754.1, forward strand.
CATTATTTAGCCTATCATACTGCCTTTGGTACTGTTTGGTACTGAGGTCAGGATTCTTCAAGTAACTTCTGTGTTAAACTAGCTCAATTGAGGAAAGGTATGAAAACCCTTAGTTTACTTATCCTACACAGTATAGACTAAACTTTCTGCTTAAACCAAGCAACAATTAAATCATCAATTAAACTTCACTAAAGCCAAAATATGACTGCTTAAAAGAAGAGCAGGGATTACTGGGAAGATGGCAGTGTAGGCAAACTCTGAACTTGCCTCCTACCATGGACACAACAAATTTACAACTACCATTGGAACAATTACCCCTGAAAGAGAACCAGAAACTGGACAAAAAGAACCCCCACAACAAAGGACAGAGCTGACTGTGGTGGAAGAGGCAGAAATACTTTTCTGGAGAGGAAAAAGCCACATTACAGCTCCAGCACTTCACAGCCAGGAGCAATCTTAAAACATGAAGCTTTTCCTGGAGAAGCAGGGGATCTTCGCCACAATAAGCAGCTTTTGAACTCAGCACGACCAAGACGAATGTCATAATATCTGGTGTTGCTGGCTATTAACAACAATGGGGAATACCCCCAGAAAAGCTGTCGAACATAAGAGAAAGAAAAGCCTGCTCTTAAAGGGCTCACACACAAATTCACCCATTCAGGAAAGCAACACAAAATCACCAGAAAGAAAGGTGCACAGTCGTTTGGTGAAAAGAGACTCATTTGATAGGTTCTGGGTATATCTCAGGGAGGCAGAAGGTGACTGGGACTGAGACATTAGAGGCAGCCATTACTGTGACCTAGTATAGGTGTGCTGACACAGACGCTGGCGGATGCCACTGGATTTCTTCCCCTGGCCTGTTAGTACAGGGTCTGCCTGACCCAGTAGAGCACCAGCTTAATTCAGCTCAGCCAGGGCCAGCAGCCCACCCTAGGGACTGACCCCCTCCCACAACAGCAAGCCCTCAGGCAACTTGAGGGCCCACATAGGTGGGGTGTGTGGAACCTCTGCAGCGGGGCGAGTGGGTCCGCCTCTGCAGGGGAGGGCAAGCATGAGGGGTGAGCCTGCGTTGGTGGAGTGTGAAGGGCCTCCACAGCAGGGCGAATGGGTCTGCTTCAGCAGGTTGGGTCGTGCACGTGGGGCAGGACTGCGTTGACGGTAGGCATGGGCCTGCAGGTGATGGCACTTGTCAGCTGCATGTCTTGTGCTTCTCAAACAGGCACACAGGGGATCTGCCTCACCTTCCAAAACCTGAAACAAGTGTGTGCTGCCATGTCTGGGACTGGACTCATCCAGCTGCACTCTAGAGAGAGCTGACAACAGCCTCACAGGCTGGAGGCCTATAGCAATTGTGAGCCCCTGAGCCTAGCAATCAGCCACAGCCATGCTGGAGGCCTACTCATGTACCAGCCAAACTGAAACAGGAATGTGCTATTAGACACTGCTGCCAATTATGCTGGGGCTCCCACCACCCAATAAAGTGACTGAAGGAACTGTAGCAGCCACACGCAGCTGAGCCTTATAACCAGCCAGCTAGGAGGACAGCCTAGCCCTCCACGTGCAACTGCAGTAAGAGCAAGCCCACCACAACAGAAGGACACATGTAGCCCACACAGAGGCACTCCTGGAACATGTGGAACTGGTGATGAGAGGGAAGCACATTGCCAGGCCTCATAAGGCATTTCTTACATAAGTCTACTTCTCCAAAATCAAGAGATGTAGCTGATCTACTTAATCCATACATACAAGCACAGAGAAATAGGCAAAACGAGGAGACAAAGGAATATGTTCCAAATAAGGGAACAGGACATATCCTTAGTAAAAGAACTAAATGAAACAGAAAGAAATAATCTACCCAATAAAGAGTACAAACTAATAGTCATAAGAATGCTCACTGATCTTGGGAGAAGAATAGAGGAACACAGAATTTCAAAAAGGATTGGAAAATATAAAAAAGAACCAATAAGAACTGAGGAATACAATAATGGAAATGAAAAATTCACTGGAGGGAATCAATAGCAGAGTAGATGATACAGAAGAATGGATCAGCAAGCTGGACAAAAGGCTAGAGGAAATAACCCAAGCTGAACAGAAAAAAGAAAGAAGAATTAGAGTCTAAGGGACCTCTGGGACAACATAAAGTGTATTCACATCTGCAATATAGGAGTCTCAGAAGGAGAAGAGAGAGGCAAAAGGGAAGAGAATGTATTTGAAGAAATAATAGTTGAAAACTTTCTTAACCTAAGGAAGGAAACAGACATCCAGGTACAGGAAGCACAGAGAGCACCAAACAAGTTGAACCCAAAGAGGCCCACACCAAGACACATTATAAGTAAAATGTCAAGAATTAAAGATAAAGAGAGAATCCCGAAAGCTGCAAGGGAGAGGCAACAAGTTACATACAAAGGAAATCCCATAAGGCTATCAGCTGACTTCTCAGCAGAAACCTCATAGGCTAGAAGGGAGTGGCATGCTATATTTAAAGTGCTGAAAGGAAAAAAAAACCTACAACGAAGAATACTCTACCTGGCAAGGTTATCATTCAGAATAGAAGCAGAGATAAAGAGTCTTCCGGAGAAGCAAAAACTAAAGGAGTTTATCACCAATAAATCAGCCTTACATGAAATGTTAAAGTGACTTATTTAAATGGAAAAGAAAAGACCACAAATAGGAATAAGAAAATTATCACCAAAAAAATAATAAAATCACAAATATACAGTAAAGGTAGCAGATCAACCACCTATGAAGCTAATATGAAGGTCAAAAGACAAAAGTACTAAAATTATCTGTTTCCATGATAAGAGGTAAACGGATACACACGCACACACACAAAAGAGGTTAAATATGATATCAAAAACATAAAACATGGGAGGAAGGGAGTAAAAGAGTAAAGCTTCTAGCAAGAGGTCAAGCTTAAGAGACCATCAACTTAATATATATTGCTATTTACATATGTTTTTATACACAAACCTTATGGTAATCACAAACAAGAAACCTATAATAAATACACAAAAAACTAAGAGAAAGGAACCCAAACGTAATACTAAAGAAAGCCATCAAACCACAAGGCGAGAGAGACAGAGAAGAAGAAAGGAACAGAGAAGAACTACTAAAACATACAGAAAAAAAAGTAACAAAATGGCAATAAGTACATACTTACCAACAGCTACTTTAAATGTCAATGGACTAAATGCTCCAATCAAAAGACACAGGGTGGCTGACTGGATAAAAAAACAAGACCCGTATAGATCTGCATATAAGAGACACACTTCAGACCTAAAGATACTCACAAAATGAAAGTGAAGGGATGGGAAAAGATACTCCATGCAAATGGAAACAAAAAGAAAGCTGGGGTAGCAATACTTATATCAGACAAAACAGACTTTAAAACAAAAACTGTAACAAGAGACAAAGAAGGGCATTACATAATGATAAAGGGAACAATCCAACAAGAGGATATAACACCTGTAAATATCTATGCACCCAATGTAGGAGCACCTAAATATATAAAGCAATTATTAACAGACATAAAAGGAGAAATAATAGTAACACAATAATAGTAGGGCACTTTAACACTGCACTTATATCAACGGATTGATCATCCAAACAGAAGATCAATGAGGAAACACTGGCCTTTAATGACACATAAGACCACATGGACTTAGTAGATATATACAGAACATTCCATCCAAAAACCACAGAACACACATTCTTTTCAAATGTACATAGAATATTCTCCAGGATAGATCACATATTAGGCAACAAAACAAATCTCAATAAATTTAAGAAGATTGAAATAATACCAAGCAACTCTTCTTACCACAACGGTATGAAACTAGAAATCAAGTACAGGAAGAAAACTGGAAAGCCACAAATATGTGGAGATTAAACAAAACGCTAGTGAAAAACTATTGGGTCAATGAAGAAATCAAAGGAGACATCAAAAAATACCTAAAGACAAATGAAAATGAAAATACAACATGCCAAAATTTATGGGATACAGCAAAAGCAGTACTAAGAGGGAGGTTTATACCAATACAGGCCTACCTAAACAAACAAGAAAAATCTCAAATAAACAAGCTAGTAGTGCACCTAAAGGAACTAGTAAAAGAAGAACAAACACAGCCTAATTCAGTAGAAGGAAGGAAATAATAAATATCAGAGCAGGGGTCGGCCCTGTGGCTTAGCAGTTAAGCGCGCGCGCTTTGCTACTGGCGGCCCAGGTTTGGATCCCAGGCGCGAACCGAGTCACCGCTTGTCCAGCCATGCTGAGGTGGCATCCCAGATACAGCAACTAGAAGGATGTGCAACTATAACATACAACTATCTACTGGGGCTTTGGGGAGAAAAAGGGGAAAAAAAAAAAGGAGGAGGATTGGTAATCGATGTTATCTCAGGGCCGGTCTTCCTCAGCAAAAAAAAGAGGAGGATTGGCATAGATGTTAGCTCAGGGCTGATCTTCCTCACCAAAAAAAAAAAAAAAAAAAATCAGAGCAGAAATAAATGAAATAGAGACTAAAAAAACAATAGAAAAAAATCAATGAAACTAAGAGCTGGTTTTTTTAAAAGAGAAACAAAATTGACAAACCTTTAGCTAGACTCAACAAGAAAAAAAGAGAGAAGGCTCAAATAAATAAAGTCAGAAATGAAAGACAATAAATTACCACAGACATCTCAGAAATACAAAAGATTATAAGAGAATACTATGAAAAGCTATACACCAACAAATTGGATAATCTAGAGAAATGGATAAATTCTTAGAATCATACAACCTTCCCAAACTGAATCAAGAAGAAACAGAGAATTTGGATAGACTAATCACCAGCAAGGAGATTGAAACAGTAATCAAAAACCTCCCAAAAAACAACAGTCCAGGACCAGACGGCTTCCCTGGTGAATTCTACCAAACATTCAAAGAAGACTTAACACTTGTCCTTCTCAAACTCTTCCAAAAAACTGAAGAGGAAGAGAAGCTTCCTAATTCATCCAACAAGGCGAACATTACTATGATACCACAACCAGACAAGGACAACACAAAAAAAGAATTACAGGCCAATATCACTGATGAACATCGAAGAAAAATTCTCAACAAAACACTAGCAAATGGAATACAACAATACGTTAAAAAGATCATACACTATGATCAAGTGGGATTTATTCCAAGGATGCAGGGATGGTTCAACATCTGCAAATCAATCAATGTGATACACCACATTAACAAAATGAAGAATAAAAATCACATGATCATCTCAATAGATGCATAGAAAGCATTCAACAAGATGCAGCATCCATTTATGATAAAACTCTGAATAAAATGGGTATAGAAGGAAAGTACTTCAACATAGTAAAGGCCATATATGACAAACCCACAGCTAATATCATACTCAATGGAGAAAAATTGAAAGCTATCCCTTTAAGAACAAGAACCAGACAACATTGTCTACTTTCACCACTCTTATTTAACGTAGTATTGGAAGTCCTAGCCAGAGCAATAAGGCAAGAAAAAGAAATAAAAGGGATCCAAATTGGAAAGGAAGTGAAACTGTCACTATTTGCAGATGACATGATTTTATATATAGAAAACCCTGAAGAATCCACCAAAAAACTTTTAGAAGTAATAAATGAATAAGGTAAAGTTGCAGGATACTAAATCAACATGTAACAATCAGTTGCATTTCTATACACTAACAACAAAATAGCAGAAAGAGAAATTAAGAATACAATCCCATTGACAATCACAACAAAAAGAATAAAATACCTAGGAATAAACTTAACCAAAGATGTGAAAGACTTGTACACTGAAAACTATAAAACATCATTGAAAGAAATTGAAGACGACACAAAGAAATGGAAAGATATTCCATGTTCATGGATTGGAAGAATTAACATAGTTAAAATGGCTATACTTCCTAAAGCAATCTACAGATTCAATGCAATCCCTATAAGTTCCAATAACATTTTTCACAGAAATAGAACACAAAATCCTGAAATTCATAGAGAACAACCAAAGACCACAAATAGCCAAAGGAATCCCGAGAAAAAAGAACAAAGCTGGAGATATCACACACCCCGACTTCAAAATATACTACAAAGCTACAGTAATCAAAAAATCATGGTACTGGCACAAAAACAGACACACAGATCAATGGAACAAAATTGAGCCCAAGAATAAACCCACACATGCATGGACAGCTAATTTTCAACAAGGGAGCCAAGAACATACAATGGAGAAAGGAAAGTCTCTTCAATAAACGGTTTTAGGAAAATGACAATCACGTGCAAAAGAATGAAAGTAGACCGTTATCTTACACCATACACAAAACTTAACTCAAAATGGATTAAAGACTTGAATGTAAGACCTGAAACCATGAAATTTCTAGAAGAAATCATAGCCAGGGTGCTCTTCGACATCAGTCTTAGCAGCATATTTTCAAATACCATGTCTGACCAGGCAAGAGAAACAATAGAAAAAATAAACAAATGGGACTACATCAAACTTTAAAGCTTCTGCACAGCAAAGGAAACCATCAACACAACAAAAAGACAACCTACCAATTGGGAGAGGATATTTGCAAACCATATATCTGATAAGGGGTTAATCTCCAAAACATATAGAGAACTCATACATTTCAACAAGAAAAAAACAAACAACCCAACTAAAAAATGGGCAAAAGATCTGAACAGACATTTTTCCAAAGAAGATATACAGATGACCAACAGGGACATGAAAAACATCACTAATTATTAGGGAAACGCAAATCAAAACTACAATGAGATATCACCTCACGCCCATCAGAAAGGCTGTAATTAACAAGACAAGAAATAACAAGTGTTGGAGAGTATGTGGAGAAAAGGGAACTTTCATACATTGCTGGTAGGAACACAAACTAGTACAGCCACTATGGAAGACAGTATGGAGATTCCTCAAAAAATTAAGGATAGAACTACCATATGATCCAGCTAATACCCACTACTGGGTATTTATCCAAAGAACATGAAAACACGAATGCGTAAAGATATACGCACCCCTATGTTCACTGCAGCATTATTCACAATAGCCAAGGCTTGGAAACAACCTAAATTCCCATCAAGGGATGTATGGATAAAGAAGATGTGGTATATATACACAATGGAATACTACTCAGCTATAAAAGAAGATGAAATCTGGCCATTTGTGACAACATGGATGGACCTTGAAGGTATTATGCTAAGTGAAATGAGTCAGATGGAGAAAGTCAAATATTATATGATCTCATTTATAAATAGAATATATAAACAACAATGACAACAAAAAACAAACACATAGATACAGAGATTAGATTCGTGGTTATCAAAGGGGAAGCGGGGAGAGAGGAGGGTGGAAGAGGTGACTGGGCACATGTGTATGGCAATGGACGGTAATTAGTTTTTGGGTGGTGAACATGATGTAGTCTACACAGAAATCGAAATACAATGATATATACCTGAAATTTACATAATGTTATAAACCAATGTTACCTCAATAAAAAAATGATAATAAAAAATAATAATTAAAAAAAGGCGGAAAAAAAATAGCAAAACTGGTCAGTGAGGTGGAGCTGCTCATTTTTCCAGCAAAATTACTCTACTTAAGAATATGATTGTCATCATTTGTTTCCCAAATTCTATAAAAAACCTCATCTGGAATGGTTGCTTTAAGGAATGCTGGGTAAATATTGTTTTTTGTTTCAATTTGAACACAAACACAATTCAGTGGCTTCCTATTTAACTTTAACTATCATTTCTTAATGTATTATTACCTAACACAGTTTCATTTTATTAGCAGCATAAAAACAAACTTGCACCATAATTTTTTCACTGACAATGTTGCCTATTTGAAGGCATCATAAACTTATAAGCACAGATTTACAATTCATACATTATTTAAAAAGAAGAGAACTTTAATACATTTTATCTGTAAAAGAAAGTAATATATTCCAACTGAAAATTATGTTAGTAGAGAGAATGATTCAAGCATGTACTCAGAAGTAGTCTGACCATATAACTGGATTATAATATTTATATGTATGAAATCTCATTGACTCAGAAAATAAGTAATAAACTACTTCTAATCTCTGCTAAAGGGAATGTTTCATAAGGTAAATCAGATAAAGAAAACAAAGCATTAAATGCAAATACTTGTGAGAATGATAGGGAATCAGATGTGCATTAAAACATCTTATTACGGAATAGATAAGATACACTTAAGAACATAATCTAAAGGACAACATTCAAAAGCAACAACGTGCAAATTAACAGTTTCATTTTATGGTAGCTCTTATATTTCTTATTTTTCAGGTTATAAAAATAAATGATAAATGGTTCTAGTAGTTTTAAGAGTATGTAATTTGAGAAAGTTAATACCCAAAGTCAAAATACTGTTAACCAAAAGTCAGAACTGATAAGTGAATTAATAGAAGTTACTGTACAATACATTTAGCATTTAAAAAGCAAATATGGAGCAGTTTCCTCTTACTAGTGAGGGAAGAAACTAGAAGAAACTCTCATAATCTTTAACCCATTCCTTCCCCAAATCTTACTAAAATGGAAATAAAGAAATCAAGTATAAACACAGAAGTGCAGAGAGAACAGGAGATACGACACTAGTAGACAATAGAGGCAGTCACATTTTCGAAGGAGGAAAGTGGATGGAAGTGAGGTTACTGAGTTAGCCAAAGAGAGAAAGTTCACTGCCTGGGAGGGGAAGGGGATTTACCAGTAAGATGGGAACCAAGTTCAGACGCACAACCTCTACTAGGCTTAGGAATTAGTTACCTGGGACCTTGGAAGTTCAGGGTGCAGAGTGGGACTAAAAGCAGGAGGATTCTTTTTAAATCCACATAAGGAAATTCAGACTCTCAGATCCCATAGTCCACTCACACAGCTAATTAATTGCCCTTTCCTTACACTCATAGAAGACAGGAAGTTCACTCCCTGGAAAGATTCACGGACACCAGCTAAGGGTGGGGGTGAAGTACTGCACTGAAAGAAGGGGTTAAATGCTCTTGTCCATGTTGAATGAGAGCAGAGGAATTTTTTGAGGGGAAACTAGGTTGTCCAAGCAAAAGATCTCGAGATTGTGACTGACATGTGGATGTTCTAAAAAAAAAAAAAAAAAAAAAAAATTGCCAGTCCCTGTCCATTTACCCAAAGATGGCTCCCTTCACACACACACACACACACACACACACACACACACACACACAGTTTCCCATCAGTCTTTTTTGTACTGTTTGGTACTGAGGTCAGGTCCCAAAACAACAAAAAACAGAAAATGCAAGAAGAAGAAACTCAATAAGTATCTGTGCATGCATGTAGTTGTGTATGTGTATCCTCAGACATAAAAGAAGAAAAGATATTACACTTATGTAATTTGATCAGAAGCATTTAGAAAACAGAAATATTCTTCGAAATTAAAATGATTGTCCAAAAAAATAAAAATCCACATAAAGGTTAAAGAAATCTCTCAGAGAGCATAGAAATAAAACAAATGGATGGAAAACAGAAGACCAAAAACTTACATGTAGCAGAGAATCAATCCAGGAGATCAACATCTGATTAATGGGAGTTCCAGAAAGAGAAAAGAGAGAGAAAACAGAGGGTCAGAAATTATCCAAGAAAATAGAGTACCAATTTTCCAGTGCTGAAGGCATGGATTTCTGGATTTAAAAAGTCAGACAAATGCAGAGCACAAATAAATGAAAAAAGGCCCACATCAAGATATAATACTGTGAAATTTCAGAACAGAAGTTTGAAAGAAAAAATTGAAGAAGCTTTTAAAAACAACTAGTCAGATACAATAGAGGCTATCAGACTTCTCAAAACGAAGGTAGACAAGAATAGGATGGGGCATTGTCTTTAAAATTCTGAGGGGCAATTGTTTTCAACCTAGAATTCTATAACCAGCCATATGATCCATCACATGTGGAGGTATAAGAAAGACTTTTTGAGACAGTGAAGATTTCAAGGAATTTACCCCTCAGTCAGTCTTTCTCAAAAAGCTACTGAAAAGTGTTCTCCATAAGAAATAGATGTGAGATTCAGAAAGCAAGGGAGAGGCAGAGGCAATTCCCAGAGCATTGATGAAGAGAAGTCTTGAGCAACAGTGTACTACAAACACAAGGAAACCAACTCCACTGGGGCACTGACAGGAGGGCCCTGTCTCCAAAGAGCAAAAAGGACTGTTAGATTCCTTTCTGGGTTTGAATGGAGCCTACAAGTTTTCTCAGAAATTTTGCACTGAATTAATGCTAGTTATGCAGGAAAATAAACAAATGAGAAAAATGAAGCAATTACTGGTTCCAAAAAAAAAATGCAGAAAATAAAAAATATATCATCATAGTACACTACATGACTTATCGAAGATCCTTTATATAGTTATAGAAATACTGAATATTGATTTAACAAAACATGTGACATAAGTTTGGGGAGGATAGAAGAGAGAGAAAATGTATATAAAAAGGGGTGGAGATAGACATGAAGTGAGAGAGATTAATCCTCATTTTTTATAGTAGGAAGACAGACTATAACTGGAATAGAAATATCAGAAAACAACAATAAGGTCATATTATTTAGAAATATAAAAATACATATGAGAAGAAATAGCTATGAAAGAGTTGAACTTAGGTCCAGTCTAGGGAACAGAGACCACGGAACGGGAGTGGTGAGTCAGTAGAGAGCTTTTTAAAAAAATAATAATAGGCCTTGTATTACTCTTTGACTTTTAAAACTATGAACATGTACAACTTTCATAAAATACAAATACATTTTTATAGAAAGCTAACATCTAGTAAAAATCCTATAATCCGCTAATGGCCAGCTCTTTTCAATGCTTGTGTTCAAGGGAGTAATCCAAACACGTTTTGACACTGCATACCAAATGTCACTTGATTCACTTGATTTCTAGCATTTCTATGACTGCAATTGCAATTTGCAGTGGCTTCAAGAAGGCTCTAAGATAATTCCAAAGCTTTCAGCATAAATTGGCCCTCTTAAACACTGTGCATAAATTTTCTCAGGCTCAAGCTGACCACATGGCAATCAAAATGAAACACAAACAGGATGTTAATATTCCTTATTGCTCACTGAGCATGGGAGAAAACAAAGCAAAATACAACCACCACTCACATCCTTAGAGGAAACAGTTTCCCATTGGGATGATTATGTGTTGTCAAAATGTGTTAATTCAAATGAAGAGACAAATGCACATGTCTATTATGTGCCAGGCACTGTGATAGGTATACAGGGGATAAAAGATGCATAAAATGCAGTCACATCATTTAAAAAGTTTATAATCAAAGAAATTAAAACACTAGAAGCTCTCTTAACTGACCTCCATTTATGTGACTTGTTAGACTAACCCTCACTAGCCATTTCCTCCTTTAAACACAATGACTGATGTCATGGCATGTTGAACACTCAAGCTAGCGACTACTCTTTCACCATTAGCTTCTTTACCCACCAGTTGAGTTGCATGCCTATGTAGGAAAGGAAAAAAATTCCTCCACCCTTTTAGGTTCAGTAGCTGACAAATAAACTGACAAAAGACAGATTAACAAGAGAAAAACAAACAGAATGTATTAATATGTACATCATGCACATACATGGGAGAACTCAGTGTTGAGTAACTCAAAGAGGTGGTTAGAACTTGGACTTACATAAGCATCTTAACAAAGAACAATAATTTTGTAGAGAAGTGACAAGACAAAGGAAAAGTGGTTTAGGCTTTAAGGGCGGCCAATAGTAGGAAGCTAAATATATGGGAAAACTAATGGTAGGTAAGGCCTAGTTAGTAAGGTTTGTTTGTGTAGACTCTTTCTCGGTGCCATCTTGTCTCTGGTGACAAGGTTGTTATCCTCTTCTTGGTATGAGAAATGGGAGAGGGGACACCTTCACAAGGAGGGTTTATGTTCTTCTTTCAGAACATATTTATAATTATATAAATTTTATTAAATATTGTAAAAATCAATAAAATTCGAGTGTCAAATTAAAAAGAACTAGTTGAAAGGTTTGGGAACACTTGCTAAAGGTGACAAGTTGAAAAAATGTTGTTGAATTAGGTATGGAAAAAAATCATAAAAACCTAGAAGGATTTTTCACAGATAACTTTGCAAGCATCTTTATAGTCTCACTTCTTTTTCAAGAAAATGAAACTGGATATGGAGAGGATACAAATAGATGCGGCTTATACTAAAAATACAACACAAAACATCCATGAGAGGACTTACATTCAAAGAAAATTTTAATTCTTCATCAAAAAATGAATCACTAAAAGTATATTTACATGTCTTAAGTTAAAAGAAATGCTTAAGGTTGTATGCATTATTGACTTTGGATTCCACACTCTAACCAATGTGTCCATTAACCAGCCAACTACTGGTACTAAATAAGAGAGCTTCCTCTGTTTGCAGAAGTCATTTTGGGCTCCCAGGGGATAGATATGTTTATAATATATTCCCTTGGAGTGGTGATGATTATGCTCTTCTAATCACATTCTTTCACCTAATGTCCCCAGGTGGGGACAAAACTAATTGACAATGTGCATTTCCAACGTGGCTGGCTATGCTTAGCAAAAATAACTGGCCCAGTTTTAGGAATTTCACAGAAGAGCTCACCTTTTAAGAACTATTTTCTAAACCATTGATCTAACTGTTAAGACAGAAAAAAGTAAACGCTATTAAAGAAAAAAAATTGATGCAGATCCTCAAAAAAAGGAACATAACATAGAATAGAATACTAGATCACCAGGTTGGAAAGGGCTTTAGATGTCACATGACCTATCCAATTCATTAAGAATAGAGATATACCCGAAGCTGATGAGTAAAAGGGGAACACAGTTCTAAGTGTCCATACAACACTAATTATTTTCTGATGGCAACAGAAAATATGTCATCTCAAAACCTTACCTATTAGGTCAAAGGCTTTGATTTCAGCCATCATGAGGAGAGGTTTTCAAGCTACAGTACATTCCATGTGACAACTTGGTTTTCCTTGAAATGATCCAAAAATGAAAATAAAAACATATATTGTGACAGCCAGCTTATATTTTACTTCCTTTGAGTGTTATTTAATTGTATTTAATTAAAGTAGAATATGTTAACTCAGATAACTCCTATTAACTATATTTAAGGAATGTCACAATTTAGTCTGGCAACATAAAACCAAGATCCTTCAATTTTATAGAATATATCTCAGAAAACTTGTTTATAATTCTCATTTCCTATTAATTTTCATTATAAAATTAAAAGCATTATCCCATGTGGCTAAAATATAACAGATTGGCTTAAAATGTTGGATAAATTATGGGTTGAACTTGAAATGTTACAACAATCGTCATATAAGAATATGTTTGGCTTCACAAGAACTGGAACATTGGTCTGACAGTTTACTTCACATTCTGCATCGAGTTGTACCAGCATCTGAAAAGTCACCTTCCCCATCAGTCATTCCTCTCTTCTGAGAGATCCAGTCCTCACCCATTCTCCACTCCGTGATTCTAGATTTTGCTCTCTACTTTTGTCCTCCTAAGAGTCGACTAATAGAGCTAACCTGCAATATCACAATTCCCCAGTGTGGTGTCACATGACATAGTATTCTCTAAAAGCCCTTAAGTTTGAGATGATGAGTTATATAAAATATGGGTTTCTTTTCAATTAAGTAAATATTAAATTCTGTGTATTTGATTAGAACATATGAGACACAATTTTATTTTTTTTGAAAGAGAGAACTTTATATTTATATCCTGTAACCTAGCTTAACTAATTGGTCTAGTGTTTTATAAAGTTACACCTTATAAAAAAATTTTTTTTAAATACAGTAAAATTAACAAAATCATAAAATCTCAGATTATAAAGACATTTAAAAAATCATCTAGTCCTATCACTTATGCTTGAACCATCTTTACATTTCTCTCACCACAAAGTTGTTCATTGATTTCAACATTCCTCAGAAATAAGGAATTCTACCTTCTGACGCAGCCTCATCCCATTTCTAGAAACTCTTCCAGAGTTATTGTGAGAGAAGAAATCTTCTCCCCATTCTTTTGATCCCTATCTGGAGACCACATATGTCTTAAACCAAGGCTCAGAAATTCAAAGCCAACTACTTATTTCCCAATATTTCCTCTCTCTGCCATTATCCCAGACATTTACTGAAAGAAGCAAAGAGACCTCAAGCCACGCTCCCAAAATCTTCAGTTTCCTGTCTACATCTTTAGAAATACCAAAGATGTTTTCTTAGAGTTTTTATATATTATTAAAGTGCTATTAGCCTCACTACCTAAATATGTATTTCAGCAAATTCTACCTCGTGATGTTATCTATTTTCTTGTGCAGGTAATTATCATGAACCAGTTTTGTTCTATGTACAGTTGCACCTACGTCTCTCACTCAAAAGAGAACCTCCAATTACTGCAATCTCTTGCTAGTTCTCAGAAGAAGAAACAAGATATCGCAAAGACAAGTTTTTAAGTCCTGGAGTACTAATAACTTAGTGCTAACAATTTTACTCCTGCCACTAATAATTTAGCAGTTGCTTTTTCACCAAGAGATGTAAAGGCAAATAAATAAGCAAATCTAATGTTCTTTACTATGCAATCAATATAGATGGTTACCAGGGTAAGTAATTACTAACAAAGTTGGTTCTACTAATGGAAAATATTCTAACAGACTGAAATAGATGGTAGTAAAAAGCAAGAATTAGTTTGTTTTTAACAAGTAGAATTTCTCTTCTTCATCAACATAACAGTTTTTCATTAAAAATTGTCAAAGTTTCTGTCACAAATTAAGTCCAAAATATGATGATCTTACCAAATATGTGTATTTCATTTGAGTGGAATCATATTCATTTAAATAAGGGACAAAAAAGTTGTTTTCTAAGGAAGAGAAAAGTCTGTCATTTTCCTGATCTTACAATAATTATGTTTTAGTAAATAAATGTTTCTTTAAACTACAAAATACTTAAAGAAGTACTCAGTTATTACTATTAATTTCTCTCAAAATCAGTCTCTCCTTAAGTTTGAGAGACTTTATTTTACATCTAGAATCAGTTGCATTTAAGTCTTCCATCCTAGTAAAATTCAAAATGAATTTGCTTATTGAAAGTTCACAGTGCAGCAACTTGTTCTCCAGATTTTATATAGGTTTTGTTATTATTAATTTGCTTCAGGCATTTCGTTTTGCTGATTTGGCTCCATGTTCTAATCTCCACCTCTCAGGAATGCACTCTATTCTGTGCTTTGTGGATCGATCTACAGAAATGTGCAATCTAACAACTGCTCAGGTTTTTTACCTGCCCTTGCACAAGTTGTTGAAGCAAAACATGTATGGTTGGAAATTTGATGGAAAAAAAATCTTTTATTCTTCCTTCTCTCATCCATAAAATAAGAGAAGAGGTATTCAGCCAGAAGTACTCCAAAGTAACTATACCAAGCAGAGGCACAAAAAATATCCCTCGTTATAAGGAGAGTGATAAAATCTTTTTGATGGAGTTATCCATCATCTGTTGTACAGGTGTGTCAGGGGCCTAGAGAAGAAGCAGTATATACAACCACAGTCATGAAGAGGACCTGGAACTCTGTCTAAGAACAAATAAACTCATGTTAATTTATTAGTCAAGTCTTTGGTTATTCCTTAGTAATCCTATATTCTTCTACCTGAACTTTTCATTCATTGAAATGTAATATTACACCATCATGGCATTTCCCAACTGGAGTTGAGCATAAAAGCCAAATATCATAAGAAATTTCACATTCTTGAGAGTTGCAGAAAGTTGTTACTACCTAAAAATGTTTCTATCTCTTTGAATTATTTATGAAAATTATTTCCTTACCGGAGTGGATATGACATTTTCAGCTTTACTGAAAGAGCACAGAGCACAATTCAACAACCCCTTTTATGAGGCTTTAAGAAAAATGAATATGCATATGTGGTTCTGCTCTCAAATAAGATGTAGGGAGGGGAGTCTACTTCAAATTATATGCATAATATGCTTATGCTGCCAGCACACAGAGAAAAAAATAATATATTAGTCTATTAGTATTTGGACCACACTACTAGAAATAAGTGACAAAATTTGTACTACAGAAGCTGACAGTATGGCTTAGTGTCCAAAGATGGGCTTTGCATTTATATACACCTGAATCAGAAACCCATTTCTGCCTCATGCTAGTATGGTAAATTCAGACAAGTCACCTAACCTCCCTAAGACTCAGTTTTCCCATTGTGAACTGGGATAATGATGTATACTTTATCAAGTTATTACGAAGATTAAATGATAACACTTTACTCATTCAACTTTCATTCAATTAATATGTATTATGACATATGTCAGGCAGTATTCTAGGCACTAGGGATATAGCAATGAATAAAAGACATAGGCCACTGAGAAGATGACATTTGTGCTGAGACAATGAAGGATCAAAAGGAACCATGCAAGCAAAGAGCCTTCTAGAGTGAGAGACCAGCAAGTGCAAAGGCCCTGTCTCAGAAAGAGTTTGACAAGAGGGAGTAATAGAAAGGAGGCCACTGTGGTTGGCAGACCATAGAGAGTGAGGAAGACAAAACAAGTTTGGAGAGGGAGGCAGGGTGAATCTTTTGGATTTTGTGGTTCACTTGGTCATAGTTTACTAGGTCCCGTAAGTTTACTAGCACACAATACGTTTAATACCTTTCAGGTATGAAAATTAATATTATTTAAAAAATCAGAGCCATCTATTTTATTCAGCTCCCTCAACTTTTCTCTCTCCAGGGCTAAGACTACTTGACCCTTAGCATGAATTCTACATAAATCTGTAGGATCAATCTTGAAAGCAAACAAGGAGCATGAAAAGGCTCAGAAGAAGAAGACAGATCATCGAGATTGGTGGCACTTTGCTAGGCTACAGATTCCAATTGTGGGTGCCCGCATTCCACCTGAATGTCCAAATGGGACCAGTCACATCTCACAGGTGCCAGCCCCAGGAGCAGACCAGACCAGCCACAATGTTGCTAGATAAGATATAGCCCCACCACAAGAAACAAAGCCACACATGCCCAGCTGGAGAGGAGCAGGGCCAGGGTGGGGAGTATCTAAAAGACTGAACATTTTCCTAAAAAGTATCAAATCATCCATGAGAGATCATTAAAACTGAAAGCATCAGTGAGGCTCTAAGTTAACAAATTTAAAGTTTGTTGCCTAACCAATGAAGGGGTTCAGAGTATGTCATCTCAAAATACACCACTTCAGCATAAAGATTATTTTGAGCTGAAGGTAATTTAGAAAAAGCAGACACAGGACAAGGTCTCTGCCAGCCCCACCCCCATCTGCCTGAAAGCAGAAAGTAAATACATAAGTTCCCCTTATGAAGGTACACTCCCCACTTCTCGTACCAGGCAGGTGATAACAGCCTTATTACCAGAGATGAGATGGTACCAAGAAAAAGTCTACACCAACAAACCTTGCTAACTGGTCCTTATCTACAATTAGTTTCCCCATATATTTACCTTCCCACAATTTGCAACCCCTAGAAATTCAAACACCTTTTCCTTTGTCTTGTCACTTCTCTACAGATTTATTGTTCTTTTGTTAAGATGCTGTATAGGCCCAAGGTCTACCCATCACTTTGAGTTACTCATCACTGAGTTCTACGTGTATGCAGGATACACACTGTAATAAACTCTGTTTTTCTTTGGTTAATCTGTCTTTTGTCAGTCTAATTTGTAGGGGCCCAGCCAAGGAATCTAAGATGGGTAGACGAAAAAAGTCAAGTTTTTCCTCCCCTACACCCATCTACCTTATGTTCAATTGGATGAGAGCTCATTAGTTTTTGAAAATAAAATCAGAAACGGAATTCTATTTATAAATTCGCTAATAATTTCTTTCTAATATGTACATAAGTCTTCAAGTCATTTCAATCTGTGTGTATTTTATATAACACAATGAAAATATCATATAAGTGTGCTTAAACAGAATTCTGTGTTGAGAATCCAAAAACAAAAAAGGCAGAGCATATTAACAAGGTACTGCAAGCAGATGATCTGCATTAAGAATTTTCAATCACATTTTAATTTCAGCTGTTTATTTGTAACAAAAACGCCTCAAAATCACTTAGGTTTAAAAACAACAAAAAGAACTAATGATTTCATCGTAAATGTTTCAGACATGTAAACTTAATATATAAAAATGGAGTAAAAGACTTCTTAAAGAATGAAATATTTATTTCAGTTGATTTCTCTAACCAATCCAATACATCCTTTCCTCTCTCATCCGTAATGTTGATATTATAATTGTTTCAATTATTATTTTTTACTTCCATAGCTTATTTCCTCTGAAGTAATCCTTTTCTGGGAGAGGAAAAATAACCTAATAGATTTTTCTACCTATAATTTCATGCGTTCTGTGAATTTTTAATGCTAATGCTTTAAAGAAGTCTTATTTAAATATTTGATAAAAAGTATTCCAGATAATCTTTCCACTAAATCTTTAACAGCAAAGCTTTAAAAAAAAAGTTATTACCATATGCTCTTTAATGCCTAAAGCAAAGATCTCGTATGGAATTGAGAATCATAATGAGGTCAATCTCAATTCCATCAATGTTATGTTCTATTAAAATCAAATCCAATCACATTCCTCATTTCAACCCAGCATGGCTTGGCTTTGAGGTATGTTCAGAAATGCACTTAAATTAGAAGAGAAACATTAACATTTTATCATATGAATACCACTAATGGCTCAGAAGATTAGCAGTAACACATTCTGTAGACTTCCTCTACTGAAAAGGTACTCTTAATAATATCCCCACACACCTAACTGTAACTGCAGGAGGTGTGGTTTCCACTAACAAAGTTCAGGAGCTCTTGGTTAACAAAAGAAAGAAAGAAAAAAATCACTAGCAATGAAAATCCCTTAACAAGAAATCCACTTCTATTCGCCATTTCACCAGAAAAGGATTCTTCATTTACATCATCCCCAAATAAGTGAAATAAAGTGGTGCAATTCTCAGGTGAGTAACAGATCATCCTAAATAGATTATCTATGAGCTATAACTAAATTTGTTGTTTTAGGAGATATTTTAGGGGTGGGGGTGGGAGGGGGGGGTTTAGGTTTTCTCTACTGCCTATCAGGAAATGGTACAAATTTATCATGATTCCATTACTCTTCACTATACTTTATCTGTATAGACTTATAGCCTACAAGGCTCAAAACATCCAATTATGACAGTCTTTCAATGGGAAGTCTGAAGAAGGCTGGTTTCACCATAAACAGCTTTAGAGTTAACCCTATTCCATACACCAACAGTACATGACTGAGAACAAGGAAAGATACAGATAGTCCTTAACTTATGGCAGAAATGTACTCCTTAATACTTTATTTCTTTTGAATGAATTCAATTTCTTGAGTGCCTAAATTATAACCAGCACTGTTTTAGATAGGTCAGATAGAAAAGCCACGGCCTTGGGAGATTGTAATATATATCTAAAGACCAGAAATGCATGGAGTTAAAGACCTTTTAAGCTACAAATTCTCTCAAAGGTCATGAAGAAGGAGTCACTTTACATTTGTAGGAACTAAAGCCCAGGTAGTTTAAATGCCTTTGCACAAACCACAGAGCTAATTAATATTCTGTTGGGACTGTAATCCAGAAGCCTGACTCTTAGCCATTGCTCATCCTGAATATGAACAAAGAGAAGAGCTACAGGAGTGGATGTTATGACACAAAGTATGCAGACCTCGATGCTATGAAAACTCAAAGTGTAGAAAATACTCAGGGAAAAGCCATCTTTCTTCCAAATTTTAATTACTGCTGAAATCACCCATGCCTGGATTCTTATCCCCTAACAATGAAGACAGAGAAGCATATTCCAAAACACGTTGAAATAGGGGTTCCACTCAAGCACATGAAGGAAACGAAAATATTTCACCCCAAAATACGCCTCTGACAGAAAAATTATCTTGAGCTGAATTAAGCAGCAGCAAACACAGGGAAAGCTCTCTCACCCTCCCCCTGTTCTGCCTAAAGGCAGGATCTAAATTCTCCTTTACTGGAGACCACTCTAGACTATCAGCCCAGAGATGGCACCAGAGGAATCTGCAAACAAACCTCACTCCATTAGTTACCCCCCATTTATATACCTTCCCACAGTTGGCCACCCTTGTAAGCCTAAAACCGCTTTCCTTTGTCCTGTTATTTCTCCACAAATTTATTGTTCTTTGTTGAAGATGCTATATAAACCAGAGTTCCAAGTCACCATTTTGAGTTACTCTTTGTAAAGGCTTCTCCTGAGTGATGTGTGCTGCATGTGTTAAGAAACTGCTTTTCTCTTGTTACTTTTGGTTCAAGAGTTCCAGCTGAAAATGTAAGATGGGTAGAGGTCAACTTTTGCCTCCCCTAAACACATAAACTCCTTCACAAGCTGGAAAAGGCCCCTACCACCCTTAAGCTCTCTAAAGCTATGAGCTAAAAAGCCAAGCACTGAACTGGACCCTTCTGGAATACATGATACCATGGTTTTAGTTGAAGCTAGGGGCTCTCTGGGCATCAATTCTGAGACCCTTCTAGGAATGTCTTCTTAGAGAGTCACAGCATCTGGTGGTCACATATTGGCCATGAAGCTCCACTTCTGCTTCATGTCGTGGACACAGGGGGAAAGTGTGGAAAGAGAAGGCAGCAGCAGAGGGGACGCAAGAAAGTCAGAATTAAGGAGCTCTAAAGATGGAAGAAATTTCAGGTGAGTACTCCTAAGTTTTGACATCAACAACACATTTTTTAAAATATTTTTTGAACCATTGGTTCTTTGCTATAAAGGTTACTCTGCAATGTTAAAAAATATATAGCATATTGTGACTAGCACAAGTAAAATTTTTCTAAAACTATCATTTTTAAGAGTTCTAGCCAATAAATTAGGTCTATTTCTTTTTTTTTTTTTTTTTGTGAGGAGAAACAGCTCTGAGCTAACATTCAATGCCAATCCTCCTCTTTTTTGCTGAGGAAGACTGGTCCTGGGCTAACATCCGTGCCCATCTTCCTCTACTTTATATGGGACGCTGCCACAGCATGGCATAACAAGCAGTGCATCGGTGCGTGCCTGGGATCCGAACCGGCAAACCCCAGGCTGCCACAGCAGAGCGTGCGCACTTAACTGCTTGCACCACCGGGCCGGCCCCTAGATTTATTTATTTTTATTAGTACACAGTGCTGTACTAAATCTGTTTCCAACCAGTTCTTTATTCTAAATACAAGTACTGTATATGTGAATTTACTCTTAAATATATGGTCAGTAACTATGAAAAATGGTTCAAATATTTTTAAATGCCCAGCCTTTACAACTGGGGATAATCAGAATGAAAGCTGTGGACCCTCTTTAAAAAAAAAAGAAAGAAAGGCAGAATAAGAGGTTTTCTTCCCTACCCCACCCCCTTGAAGTCTTGAGAAATATATATATTTCTCAGAAAGAGACAGAGATGGAGAGACAGAGAAAGAGAGAGTGGAGAGAAACTGAGAGAGGGAGAGAAAGAGAATAGATCCCCAGAGCCTGAGACAAAGGGTTAGCCATTCTAAGTGATTTAGTCAGAACCCATTAAACACTGGGAGCGTGGCTGGAAGAGACACAACTGCATAACTCAAACAGAGCACACCGCATTTAAAAGCATCTTCTTGAGACAGTGGATGAAGATATTGAAATATTTACTGTGGGAAAGGGGTTGGTAGACAAATTCTTAAATACAGTAAAAAATTTTTACCAATTTTAAGGCATACAAATTACATTAATATGATGTATATTTAGTGTGCTGTCTTAATTGCTTTATTTTAATCTTCATAAAATATTTATATAAGAATATTCAACGGATTACTCCTTACCTCTATCTCCCAATTCTATTTTTTTTCATTAGTTCTCAACTCAAACTCTAAGTCAGCTACTCGAGACGTTTTCAAGAACCTAATCATTATGACAAATATATATCACGTATTTTCAGATTTACAATTTGTCATTATTGCCTTTGTTAAATTGTTTCTGAAATCCAACCATGCTATTAAATTTTCCCTGATGTATTAAAAAATTATTATTTCCCCACCCCAATTAAGAACCTTTCATGACTTACCCCTCACTTGCCACTGTCTGAAAGACACTCATTTGTTTTATTTTTACCAAGCGAAACTTTTATAACTCATGTTAATATTGCCACTATTTCATATATAGCCTGTACCTATTTTTGAAACATCCCCATATTTTTTGTCTTATTCAGGGTAGCTTTTGTTAACCTAACCAGATTGACAATGTCCAAGTTAATATCACAAAGCTTATGATACTTAAAAGCACATTTTAACGCCAATTAACAATTTTCTATCCATTAATGTGACAAGGCTATAAATTCATCGCCCTGTATTATTTTCCTCCTATTCTGTTTTTAGTTCAATATCATCTATAATAGACATCCTACAAACTCTTCTAAGACCAAGAGTGAAGTCACTTGTTAAAGACCACATGAGTTTCAATGCTTCCAAAGGTTCATACCTTGCCATTGTCCACGTCCCCTACCCTAGACTTCTACAATCTAAGAAAAATGTTTACAGGGAAAGATCAAGGAAACATACAACCTTTAATGATAAGTTTTTAACCAACTATACATAAGATGGATCAGGTAAGATTAATTTATAAATAAACATGCTCAATTGACAAAGGATGAAGATTCACTCAATGACACGTAAGCAACTGATGGAAATTAAAATATGAATGAAAGAAAAGGAAAGGAAAAGGAAGAAATGATAACCACCACATTTTCTAAATTTCCAAACGCATGTTCCACACCAAAAAATGACATAGAAACATACACACGTATATATATACCCAACCCACATTACGCACTTCTATATCATTTTCATATTAATTAAATGCCCCTTGAATTAATTTTACATAACAATGTGTTTTGGAAGGAAGATAGAATGGAACTCTTCAATACAGTATGCTGCTCTTTGATGGACTTTTAAGGAACACCTAAGTCTTCAGAGAGGCGCAAAGCTCTGCAAATTTCATCGATTTCTTTGATTGATGTAAATTGCAAGTGACTCTGCATTGTGTCAGGCAACTCTCAGATGGTTCCAGCTGACTCTGCAATGAGCCACTGCATGGTCCAAAGCCCCATAAGGAACACATCACATCTTTAACCTCAAGCAATAGAGCTCAATGTGCCTTATTTTAAATTAAGCACACTCTAAGTAATTGTACTCAAGATTTGAAAAGTTTTTGCTTCCTTAAACAGCAAGAGCACACACTAATAGCATTGCCTTTTATAATATTGAGAATAAAAACCATTTGGGGGACCTGAGAAGAAAGGTAGCCTTCAAGGTGTAGGCCTCAAAGCAAGGAATGAAAACATAAAAGCCGTTATGGTCCGCTTTAGACATCTTAGAATAGAGAATAATGGTCTCAGCTCCTGTCCTCATTCCTCCTGTGATCAGAGCTCCATTTGCAGTTAATGGCAACTCCTTCCACAGGAGGCCTTTTAGAGGATGTGTGGACTCTGAACAGAATCATAGAACTGAAAAGTGCCACTGAATGTCGCCTCTGGGCTGCTCACCACTTGCAGGTTCATAGACAAAGGAGAAAAGAGAAGCGATACAATCAGCAGGTGTTCCAAGAAGTGAGCGGGCCTGAGATGGTATCCAAGTGGCACAACGCAACATACAAAGACACAATCCTCATGCCATGAGGTTCAAATCCTGGCTACCTTGCTTACTAGCTATAGGAACTTGAGAAAGTTTCTTAGTCTCTCTGAATCTGACTTTTTTCACCTGAGAAAGCATGATGATGATCATTCCTACATTGCATGGCTATTGTGATTATTATGTGATTATTATTATCCTTACTTCAAAGTCTGCAAAACATCTAGGGCAGTGCCAGGCACCTAGAAAGTGCTCAATAAGTGGTAACTGTAAGATGACAATGGCAGTGATTATGACGAAGAGGATGCTGACATGTGATGGACAACATTATGAAGACTATTGATAGTCCAGTGTGTTACACTGCTTCTTGCCTTGGGACTTCTACACACCCTGTTCGCTCCCCACTTGACTGTTTCCTATCCTCTTCCCTAAAACTTCATCATTCTGAGAAATTAGCCAAAGCATTGATGCCTCCAGGGAGACTATCCTGAACCCATCTGATCTGGATGCCTCCCTTCTACTCATCACACCAATCAGAGCAAAGGGTAGATGGCTACTGAAAGCCACCTGGAAAAGCTGAGCTCTAAAATGGGATTTAAATATGTTTGGGTTTCTATGTATTCCAGACTTTGTGCTAAGAGATGAGGAGAGATGAATAAACAAGACATAGTTACAAGCCAGCGAAATGCTCCCAGTCTGGACTCAGAGCTATACCAAATTGTGGCAAGAGCTGTCACAGAAGTATGTATAAAACTCTGTGAGAACACAGGAGGGAGAAACTAATTAAATCATGGGAAGACAGAAGGAGAAGTTTTATGGAACATTTCAGTTATAAAATAACATCTGAGTCGGTCCTTAAAGGGTGAGTACAAAAAGTTCCCTAAAACGTTACCACAACACAACAGCTTGTCCTCATCTTTCTACAGGCAAACCATCTCTAAGCAAACCAATACTCTAAGGAGTAGTGGGGACACAGACAGCTCCCACTGAAATGGCAATAGATTATTCCACTTATGAGCAAATAAAGGACAAAGAAGTAGAGAGGAGTAGTGTGTATTTAGCCTTCCATTTGTTCCAAGGGTGATTTTTAATCAAAGCAAGGCTCAACAATGTGAGCACAGAAGGCAATTTGGGGTGCTAATACCAGCTCAGGTGGTGGTCAGGTTACATTTGCTTCTCAGTGCTGGGATTGCTGGGCGGTTAAATGAATTGATGGTTGCAAATTGCTTTGAAAATACACAACGCTGAATAAATGCCACGAATTACTGCTGTTCAATATACTCAGGAGACAAACTTGTCTCAGAACAGAAGGTCTCTGAAAGATGGACTATGTTTAAAGACATTTAGGAGTTTTCTTTTTCACAACAAAGATGAAATTTTTAGCTAGACTTATTCTAAAGCCATAATAATGCCTAAGGATAATCTTTTAAAAATACCATTATAACAGAATAAATCTGAAATTGCTCATAAATGCCACTTACAGGAAACTTGAAGAAAAAAATGCATTAAACTAAAACAGTTTTGTGATCTCACTTAAAAATAAATTATAAGACAAAGAAAGCCTCTCATGGGCATGGTAGCCGTGATAGCTGAGAACAAATAAGAAGAAACAAATTAAAGCTATCTAACCCACAAAAACATACAGACAGGGTGCTTCTAAAAAGATGATGGAAGAAACTGCTAGAAGATACATTTGATTTGAATAATCATTCCTCACTTCAAATGGTTTTCAGCAACGTTTGTAAGTCTCCACCAACTGTATCCAACACTTGCGAGAGATTAAATGGAAATGACATTAGTCATATAATAATGGTAGTAATACTGATAATACCTTACATTGCTATTATACTTTCTAGTCTATACAGTAAATTTAATTATCTAATTTAATACTCAAAATACTGTGAAGTAGATAGGACAGGTGCATCTTTTTTTTTTTTTCTTCTTTAATTGTTACACAAGCAATTAAGACAAAAATAGGGTACATAACTGGAAAGGTTGGAATCCCAGAGCTGATAGGCATCAGAATCCAGGCTACAACAAGTTCTTCTCGTTTCTAAACTGGTGAACTAATGACATTATTTACAAACCCTGAGAAGATCTTATAAAAATCTTTATCCAAATAGCAAAAGAAGTTTTGTGACAAGCTTTAAAAGAAACTAACAAAACAGATCTCTTTTGATATCACCATAGAATATTTATAGTACTTAATTTTTAAATTAACAGAATTATTTTAAGAAAAAATGTATTTACATAATAAAACGGAGAGATAACAATGAATTAGACAAATCTTTCCCAAACTGTGTTCCTTGGAACACTCAATCCATAAGATTCCAGTAAGTAATCTGCGTGAAAAAGGTTTTACAGGAAAATATATTTGGGAAATGCTGCTTAGTAGGTCTCTTCTTTTTGATTCTCTAATCTGTAATAACACAAAAAAAATTCTGAGAAGATCTGCAGCCAGAAACCTGTTTGTCTAATCCTGTGGCCTCCAAAATTTACATACTCTATCTCTGTGCTTCTTAAACTGGGATATGCATTCACTTGAGTCAAGGGCAGATGACCATATGACAGAAATACCCAAAACTACAAAATAAGAATGGTACATACCCCTGGAGTGACAATTTTAAGTTATTTTACTAATGAGTAAAAGATGTAAAACATTATTTTTAAATTAAAACAAACAAAACACTATTGCTTCAAAGCATTTTTGCTTATGGGAGGCTGTTCCATCCCACACCCAGATGCCTGGGAGTAAGAGTCCACTTTCCTTCACTGTGAAGATGACTTTAGTGGAAATGTTTGAGAAGGAATGGGATCTGAAACCTGGAGAGAACTGGCATGTCCAATATTCAAAACAAGTTAGACACCTTCTTAGGTTTGGATTTATCAGTTACAAATACAAAGAAGGAGAACAAGAGAAAAACAAGCATAAAGCAACACACTATGTGAAAGAAAGTTTGTTTGCCCGTTGTATCTTCTGCAGAAACCAGATATTTTGCTGTCACTGTGTATGCAAACTATAGTCTTAATTACCCAGATTTAAACAACTTCAGGTATGAATCTTTTCCATCTGTTTTAGGGTAAACATTCAAGTCTGTCAACTGGTAACTTGCTTATAGAACAGGTTGGAGATGAACTAGCAATGACATTGAAAAGAAGTTTTCATAATTCCTAAGTAAGTGGCTCAGTACTCTAAATATTGAGAGCCATGGATCCCTTTGTTTCTTGAACACAAAACTTTGTATTAGAAATTACAGAGGGAGTTGCAATTTGTATGAAGATGACCTGCATGTCTCCAGTTTGAAAGTTTTGAGTTTGGGATTGTTCTGAACTAATACCACATAGAAAGAAAAGGAAATGCAATCATAATGCTGTAAACTGAGGTCCAGAGACCTGCACCCTGGCCCCTTCTTTGCCTTAAACCAGCTGTCATTTAATTTGCTCAGTTTCTCTAGCTGAAACATGACAATATTTGCCGAGATGATCTTCTAGTTCATTCCTGAAGGCTGGCAACACACACACATACATACACACACACATCACACCAGAATGGAAAGCACAATAAAGAGACTCATTATCTATGACTTGGATTTTTCCAAAATGTGACTCTCAAAATATTAAGTGGTGTTTCACACACAGTAGGCACTCAATAACCACCAATAGTTGAACTGATACATAAGGGAGACACAAATATTTTTAAAAGAGACACCAAATCAAAAAGGTTAAAGAAATGGTAGCTGGCAGGCATGAAACAAGGATAATAAAGAAGCAGTGTAAATAGAGATTAGAAACAAAATGAAATGGGGCCTGCTAATTACTGATAAGGAGAGAGAAAGAACACTGAGAAATTGTGAGTGAATATGTGGTTTGAAATTCCACACACAAACAATAGAGCCTTGAGGACCTCAATCATTCTAAAAGGGATCCTTTAACATTAATAAATAAATAAATGTAAAAACTGAAAGCGGGGGGAAGCAATTCTTATTTTAAGAAACTTAAAAGATTCCATCAGAAGAAGGCAGGAGATTTACTTTCCCACAGATTAAATTTTTATACTGTTTGAACTTTTACCATATGTGGGAATTTCTTTTCTTCTTTTTTCTTTCCTTTCTTCTCTTTCTTTCTCTTTAGTTATTTAAAAAACTTTCTAACAAAACACAGATTTTAAAAAGAAAATAAAATATTTTTAAGTGTTGTAGTCCCAATTGACTGGTTTCTTGAAACAAATACATTTATCTTCATAAACTTGGAAAATAATTAATTTGGGGCTGAAGTCTGGCATAAATATGCCAAAACTAAATCCATAATTAGTTTCTTTTACAAAATAACTGACATGCTAGGATAGGCTATGAAAATTAATAACTTCAGGATTTCAATACTACATTGATTCAAAAATCTAATGGATCAGTACTTACTGTGAGAGTTTAGGCCAACTTCTTGGGAGTTCAGGCAACTGCAAAGTTAGAGGGCATAGTTCTCAAGACTGCCCTCACTTCTGATACTAACTGCAAGTCTGGAGTATTTCAAAACCGCCCTTTGGCTCGATGATCTCTAGAAGGACTCATAGAGCTTCCTGACAGCTCGTATACTCACAGTTACAGTTTATTACAGGGAAAGGACGTAGATGAAAATCAGCCAAGGGAGGAAGCAAATAGGATGGAGTCCAGGGAAGTACCCAATATGGAGCTCCCATCACCCTCTCCCTGTGGAGTCAGGACGTGTTACTTTCCTGGCATTGTATGACAACACACACAGAATGTTACCAACAAAGGAAGTTCATCCAAGCCTCAGTGTTCAGATATTTTATTGAGGCTCCATTATGTAGTATTATTGATTGATTGCCCACATGGTTGATCTCCAGGTTGACTGGTACCATGTGACTCAAAGGCCCCATCCTAAATCACCTGTTATCCTATATCACAGTTACGACCAAAAAATTAAGTAACAGATAGAAAAGTACTTCAAAATGTTATAATTGTACTACAAATAAAAGTTAGTATTGGGTTTTTTTCCTGTAGGTTTTCTTTAAAAAAAGAATCAGGGTCTGGCTCAGTGGCATACTGGTTAAGTTCACATGCTCTGCTTTGGCAGCCCGACATCCACAGGTTCAGATCCTGGGTGCGGACCTATGCACCGCTTATCAAGCCATCCTGTGACAGGCATCTCACATATAAAATAGAGGAAGATGGGCACAGATGTTAGCTCAGGGCCAATCTTCCCCAGCAAAAAGAGGAAGATTGGCAACAGATATTAGGTCAGGGCTAATCTTCCTCATTAAAAAATAAATTCAAAAAAAAAATCAGAAAAGTCCTGCCAAAAAAAAAAAAGAGGTACTATGCTATAATTCAATAATGCTTTAAAATGCAGAATTTATTTTAAATCAATTATTAATGGTAAATTGGTGATTTTACCATAAAATATTGTTAAGTATTAATTAGTAAATAAAATTAATTAATGAAATGCATCATAATATGATGACATTAATAAAAGCTATTTTTATATCTAGCACAATATCCTGATGGTCCAAAGAAAAAACAACAATGTTACTGTATAGGACGTAATAAATTCCAAGGCTACCACCCCTTCTCTTTCACATTCACCAAGAGGCTACCTTTAGCTATATATACTCCATTTATCAGCATTCTGCAGAAACTTCTAATTGTTAGGAATGAGGAGATTGACTTTGAGAACTGGTGATATAGAAAACAGGAAAAATTTCCTTTTTTCGTTTTGACCACCTTCCCTCTTTTCAAGAAATTTCAACTTAAAAATTTAGCTAGGAAGTATAATAGGACACATATTACTTTGAATACATGACTAAAGGGGATATAAAAATGTTATAACTTAAAGTTTTCAAATCATGCATAAAAGTCTTTTTTCTCTGGTTAATGGCATTCTATTACAGCTGGCAACTTTACATTGTCATTCACTCCCTTAACCTGCAAAGAAATCCAGTAGATGCCACAGGGATATAAAAGCTGACAATAAAACCTCGAAATGGAGAAAAGACATAGGATGATCTATAAATAAATGCATAATGGAGTAGTAGAGTACACGCACGTTTGCTTGGGTAAGAAGTGTAAAAGAAACAACAGTGGGATGGAATGGAGGACACTCAGTTGGCTGGTAATGCTAACACTGCATCTTTAGACATGCGGAGTCTGAAGTAGCATATAGAAAGAGGAGAGTTTAGAGGTAGGGCTTTTTGAAGTCTTTATCCACTCGTTGGTCCCAGTCATGAATGCAATACCAATCAAGAAAGCCCACCCTTCCTTGTTCAAAAAATGAGTATAAGACCTGAGCTCAGTTCTAGAATTTGAATCTTGAACCAAACAACACAAAGACCAAAGAATTTTCCCATTAATAACAAGTATGTGGAAACCTAACGCTGCCCTGGGGCCTGCTGTTTCTAAGACGAGGTTTTCCATTGTTCCTTCAGTTTTCTGGGTAACCCCCAAAACCTTTCACCAGACCCCAGCAACATTCTCACTTTTGCAGAAGTAAGTTAGAAGTGGTTTCTGATGCTTTCAATAAAGAGCCGTGACCAAAACAGGTCCTGTATCCAAGAATGGTAGACAGCTAAGGTGCTGATGTCTTTGAACCCGTCAAGCTGACTGATGCAAATTTTTCACGTACTTGAAATCCAAAAAGTGTATGAAGACACGGCTTCTACTCTCCAGTAAACTTTAAATATAGCCAAGGAGACAGAAATCACACATGGAAAACGATTATAGAACTATGAATAACTATATTATTTTTTATAAAAACCTAATTTTCTGTGCTATTGCAGTTTTGGAAAGGGAAAGAATGAAATAGAACTAAATCTCTGAGACTTTCTGGAAGATCAACATTGAATACAAACGAATCTAAATAAATGGCCCCTGTTATTAGGAGTACACGTAAATGAATTTCAATGAAGAAAAATACTTAGTGCATACACTTAAACAAGAGTAATAAAATCCATACTGTCAAGAAATGGCTTTGGAGGGGTATAATAACGTGAAAAGAGTCAAGGCCTCCATTGATAAAATGCACATTATAATGCAGTTGGCACTGTTCGAATTTGCTAAAAAAGGTACACATCAACAATCCTATCTCTGCTCACCACTACACACCTCGTCCAAATGGCTCTGCTCAGTCTTCAGAAAACGGATGAGCCCACAGCTAGCGTGGAAAGGCAACAGGACAGATCCACATGGGTGAGAAGATGGAAAAGAGGACCTAAAGAGAAGAGTGAAAGTACTGGGCCTGTTAAATGAAAGGAAGAAAAGAGTCACAGGAGATAATATAACAGCTTAGAAAGGTAGTATTTCAAGATGTCAGAAGTGACAGATTTGCCATTGACAGAAAATACAAAGTAAGATATAGTGACAGACGACAATAATGAATGTTTATGAACACCATTAGGTCTTGGTTTTTGAAAGTAAGTCAAGTCCTTTAATTTGCAGAGACATTTTTTGTTTCTTAAGGGTCCCATTAGACATAATTTTCTATGACTTGGGGATTTTATGCATGGTTTGATTGAGAGATTTTATGCACAGCAGATACTCTAGGGTATCTGTCTTCAAAGGTTAAGAACAGGACAGGAAATCTAGGGACACTGACAAAATTTTACTTACCAGATTTCCTCTCAGATTCAGTACCATGTATGGTTCAGAAGACATCCATTGACAAGTCGGGTGATTATATGATTTATCATCCAACCAGGGGCTCTTTTGAGAGTTACAGGGTGGGTTATCAATAACTGTGTTAGAACAAGGCACAGACCCCATAGATATATAGTTACCTTATTGAAAGCCTCTCAGAGAGGGAGAAGGAATAAGGCTCCCAAAAAGGGTTCCGCCAAGAATAATACTCGTAGTGTGAGCAGGTGTGTGTTTAGCGCGGTATTACGCAGATCCGAGGCCAGAGGGCATCGCTCAGGACAGCTGCCAGAAAGGAAGGGTCCCTTCTCTCGCAGCCCCCGCCCCTCAGCCTGCATTGTCAAAATATATTGAACACATATTTCAAGAGTATTGATTTGACAGGGCACTATAAATTATTAGTCTGAATTTATAATATCAAAAATATATATTGAATAGTAAGAAGAGATTCTAGAAAGACAAGACCTGGTTTTCTCTAAATTTCCCATCTGCATAACTAAGCTTTCCTTCTCTTGACAAATATTTCTTTTTGAAACTCTTCCTCAACTTTGTCCTTGTTGAGATTTTGTCAGACTTGCAATGCCATCATTTCGTTAGGGCTCCTAAATTCTGAAACTACTGAAGAAAGCACCTTCCATTTTATTCACAGCTGCACCAAGCAAGGCAGAGCCTCCTGGAACCTGTATTACATCAACCACAGCAAACATCTGATGTGTATCTGGTTCACACAGCCAGTGAGCTGCAGCAGATGTGAGAAGTGGGGGCCTGAATCATCCGGTTTCATTATAGTTAGCCACTGGTACCAGGTCATTTCCAAACCATGAGTGGAGTTGTTCTTCCTCTATTTAGCCAGAGACAAAGAGATTGTGTGTGGAGACATGTAATTTGCCCCAGAGACGGAGGCCTGAAAGGTCACTGTGACAGCAAAAGAAATCCTAGAAGAAGGTTTAAAACTTCGCTTGGCTCTAAAGCAAGGAAGTGATCACTTTGTGGTAAGGGATCCAGAAATGACGAGATTTACTTTTCTCATCTCTCCCCTGTGAAGAGGGAGGCAAATGAGTAATAATGGGAGGGCGCCTGATGATGCGGCGGTGATCACCTGAGCGGTGAGCACACAAATGTGCTTCTGAGCCAGAAGAAAGCGCACAGCAAGGAGACCTCATACACCAGGAGCCTCTGATTTCACTAACAGTTCTGTAGAAAATCCAAGTCAGGAATGGCAGAGGTCTGGTTGCTAGCTTGTGCCCTCCCTCAGTGGCAGCTCCAGGCAGTTTTACCATCCAGCTGTTTTGTTTTTCAAAACTAAAGTAATTGGAATTGAACTACAGAGTTTTGCTAAAACCCTAGCAATTAACAGTATGATTTCCCAAATTGCACTGTAATAGGAAAGTGTCCATCAATCAACCCAGTGAAATAAGATATTTTATCACCAGATGTGAGATTTAATATCTTCATAACTCTCTGGATATACCACTTATGAATTGTCAGCCTTGCCTTGAGCTCTGAGAATTAACGGACTACATCCCTGCTATGCAAGGATGGTTTCCAGTTGTAAAAGATCCCCACCTTCAATTTAGATATATTTACCAAAATGTTCTTCTTTAAGGTGTAATCAGAAAACATGCTAGATGGGAAAATTTCATTTCTATTTGCTATGTTATATATTATCATTGTCTAGACAAATACAGTTCCCAGAGTCTCAGCATGGCACACTCTTGTAACAGGAATAACCAGTTTATCACCGTCAGTGAACAATCAACGACAGGACAAAGATGCAATGCCTTTAGGTTTTAAACTTTAGGCTATCCTCTGTGGTCTTCTGGATAGAGACTGAAAATATCCTAAGTTTCTAATTCTGTATGTATGTACAGCTCCTGCTGTTCATCCTGGACTAAGAAGAGACTTCAAAGAATCCACATATGTTCATCTTGTCACTATGGTTATCAGGTACTTCAGTTCTCATTTTAGCTTTCACTCCAATCTCAAACATTTGAACCATGGCCAGGATGAAGCTGCCACCTGAAAGCAACCCAGACCGACTCCTGTGATGCCAGAACCTCAAACTTTCCAGGTTTGGAAATTTATCTTGCTTCCACCCCACAGGGAGAAATACTTTAACAGTGAAGGTCACTCCACAGGCCCTGCATGGACTGAATTCATTGACAAATTATTCTCCTCCTACTGTATTGTTCCAAGGCTGTGCAGTGATATGTGCAGGGTGCCAAGGGGGCAAAGAGGAGGAGCCAGGAGAGGCTGTAGGAGATTTGGGCGTGGTGGGTTGTAAGTGGCAGTTAGGGAAGGTTCCCCAGACCAGACAATGTCTGAGATTGTCTTCACATCACAAAGGAAATATGTTGTCAGATATTGGAGTTGACCAAAGAATTACAGCTTTTTCAGAAAAAAAAGTCACAGAACTTCAGCATTTTAAGGAAACTTAAAAACCATCCATTTCATTTCCTAGTTTCATAGATTCATAAAATGATTCAATGAAAACTGCCAATCGCACCATCACATCGGCTGATACAACGCACTTGGCATAACATATTACCCTAAATAATCTGTCGTTTATTCCCAATGATAACATTTAATTCTCCTTGACCATATTAGTTTGCTTTAGAAGTTAACACACTTTTTTTTTTTTTGGAAAAAAGAAACACTAGAGGACATGAACAGATCACCTTGTCTAAATCATAAAGAAATTTGATATATCTCTGTATGATTTATTCTATCAGAGTTTAACATTATAAGACAATAATTATATATTAAGCAACAGTTCAAAACCCATAAAAACAGGCTGGTGAAATACAACTGAGATTGGCAAAATCCATTCAAATGATTATAAGAATCCCCAACAATAGAGAAATAAATTGCTATTTAATAAATAGTATTGAGCCAATGTGATATCAGTATAGAAAAAATTACCTTAGAGTCATTTCTCATACCACACACTGTATTAATTCCAGATGAGTCAGAGTTAAACTTTTTATTGAAGACTACAGAAAAAAGAGCTGTTCCTCTCCACCTGTGGAGAAAAGATAAATTCCTGATACTGAAGAAATGGACTACACATATTAGGATCTCCTCAGAGGCAAGATGGATGAGCCTCGATATGTAAAACTAAAGCATCTGAACTAGAACGTGTAAAAGAAGAACGCAACAGAATGAGACCATGCAATAAATATGTCTGAATAAAACATACTATCATACACACACACCTGCGCATGTATAAAGAATTGATGTGTTATGCAAATCAGTACCCAGACTGCCCCTCACAATAAAGGAGATAAAATTTCACTTGAATAAAGAGAGAGAGAACTATCAAAGGGGGGGAAAACACAACGTTACAATTAAAATTGATAGCTAAAATATCACTAAGGTATCATTGCACACCTACTGACATGGCAAATAAAATTAAAAAATGATAAAGCTCAATGTGGGACTTTGGGGAAGGACAATATATACCTCAGAGGTCACCGGCTAGAGGCCTGTCCATGGGCTAGATCAGGCCAACAGCATTTTATTTCCCACACAGTTTTCAAAAACACTTTAAATGTTTTGCCAGTGCTTAAAAGTGGTGAGATTTCATGTATGACCTGGATTTCTAGAGCCTCTTTAAAGTTTGAAGTTCTCCACCAACACAGGAACTGTATTCTCACAAGGCCACATGCAGGCAGAGCTGAGCAGAGGCCACTGCCCCTTCTAGATGGTGCCTGTGGCCCTAGGTGGTTGCTGTCCTCGCCACCCTCTATCATCAAACACCTGGTCAGCGACGCTCACGTATTTTATCAGTTTGGAAAACTAAGAAAAGCTCATGTATTCAGAATTTGAGTTTGGGATTTATGATTTATCAATTGGTGAAGTCATTAGAAAGTTGTTTGTTCTCTCTAAAAAGCTACCTGGAAATATTTAACAAGAGTTAAAAATCTATTAATATCCTTGATATAATAATTCCGCTTTGGGAATTTTATTTCAAGGAAACCGACACGTATCTCTTGAACATCCCCTGCCCCCCACTCCCACCAAAAGAAACAGCAAACACTCACTCACAATAGCAAAAAGCAGGGAAAACAATCTAAATATCTAACAGTATATGAATAGCTAGATAAACTAAGTCATGGCAACAGGAGAAACTTCCATGTAGCTATTACAAATGAAAATAGACCATGTGCCTAGTTTGATGAGAATGTGAAAAAGTCAGTAACGAGAAAAGAGATCATATCAAGTAATGCCAACTACTTATCAAGTAATGCCACAGGGCTTTATGCTGATGGAGATGAGAAGTGAGTGTGGAAAGATGTTGATTGAGTTCAATATGTGTGATATACCTTTCACATAAATGTGTTTATACTCACAATAAAAATCTCTAAAAGGAGAACCCTGTGCAGTTCCTGATGTTTTTTAGAAGATTGACCCATACAACTAGGAAAGGTGATGATGACAACTTGCTTCTTGAAGACCTCTAAATCTGAGTCCACACATTCCCTTTGTAGTTCTTTCACTGTTTCCACACCCTAAGGATCAAGAACTTCTTCCATGCATCAAATCTAAATCTCTCTTGAGGTTCATTGAAAATGTATTTTCTCAATGACCTTAAAATTTGCTTTGATGGGGGTCAGCCCAGTGGCACAGTAGTTAAGTTCAGCGTGCTCTGCTTCAGCAGCTCATGTTCGTGGGTTTGGATCCCAGGCACAGACCTACACCATTTGTCAAGCCATGCTGTGGTGGCAACCCACATACAAAACAGAGGAAGACAGGCACAGACGTTAGCTCAAGGCCAATCTTCCCCAAACAAAAAGAGGAAGATTGGCAACAGATATTAGCTCAAGGTTAATCTTCCTCACACACACACAAAAAAATTTTTGCAAGGATGGAACAAGTGATCTACACTCATATGAAAATATTACTTATGTTTGAAGCCAGTAGGCAAATTCTAATACTCTGTGCACTACAAGTCAATGAGGCAGGGATGTGTAATGGTTAAAGGCATAGGCTTTGGAACAAGACACAACTGGGTTTAAATTCTACCTCCAAATCCAAGACACTTAACTTTTCTGGTTCTCAGCCATCCTGTCTGTGAACAAAAGGGATAAAGACTTTGGTCTTATTAGGAATGTTGGACATGTAAATGAGATGATAAATACGAAGTGCTTAGCTGTCCAGCCCATGACAAGTTATTATAGTAGTAGCTATTATTTTTATTAAAGTCATTCAAGCTTTAGCTTTGTTTTCCTTTGAACATCCTGATATAAAACTTAGTTTTCTCTCTGTAATAATATTTTTCTCTTCTTAGAACCCTCTCTGGATTTTTGTGCCACCTTCTTTCAAAGTGTGACTTTCGCTATGGGGCGTCAAGCATTCTGCAATATTAGCGTCCAACATAGTGTTGGTATCCTAAAAAGTGAGGCAAAGACTCCATAATAATAGTTGTTATGATCAAGGCGTGAAAGCTTTCACTGTAACCTTCAGCAATCTGTCTTAGAGAAACCATAAACTACTCTAAAGTCTACCAAGAAAAAATCTAGACACTGGAAACTATGTCACAATAAGAGTTTCTAAGTAGGGCATCATTGTCACTACATTAACAAATCAAGAAAGCTATAATTTTGCCCACATACACTCCACACCTTCTAAGTCTTTTGAAAGAAAATCAGTAACTAGAAAATATAATCTAATAGAAGTGCTAAAGATATGTGTGAAATTGTCAATTAAATTCTATTTACTTATTTACTTACTATTTTTAATGAAACTGATAGCCTAATATTTTTTCTCTAATATTTTAATAATTAACATACTTGCATTTGATCTTAAAAATCATTTAATGAATCAGCTTTTCTGTTTTTAGGAAAAATTAAATGATTATACAGATTCCAATTGAAGTTAACGTAAAGTGGCAAAAATATAGTTGCGACATTTCATATCACTAAATGAGTAAAGAGATCTAAGGTTCTTCGGAGGTAAATATGCTTCTTACTCATGTCCAAACGGAAAGGTATCGTAGAGATTTTGTTTCAAATGGAAAGGTAGGCCCACCTAAAATTCAAAATGAAATGCTGAAAACAAAAGGGGGGACATTCTGGTTCTCTTTAGTCTTCAGTGGTGTTTTTAACTGTTTATACTCCTTGGAGATTTTAGAAAATTTTTAGAAGGTTAATATGAATTTTGCGACATTTGGGAGTGGGGGTGGGGGTAAGTATGTCCTCCTAAGATGTAAATCACATCCAAACAGAGCCTTAGAGGTAAAATTACACTCTTTACTACTAAGAATAAAAAACATGATAGAACACTTTAAAGATACGTAAAACCAGCTACATTTGATACATAAACCAACAATATATTTGTTCTATGACTGTGGA
Organism: Diceros bicornis minor; assembly: GCF_020826845.1. NCBI lineage: Eukaryota > Metazoa > Chordata > Mammalia > Perissodactyla > Rhinocerotidae > Diceros > Diceros bicornis. Next base: position 53,170,363 of record NC_080754.1, read on the forward strand.
AAAATAATGACATTTATTTTTGTCAATTGAAAAAAAAAAAAATGGAGGGGGAATGGGTGCCATCTTGTGGAGAGACCCACACCTACCATATCCAAGTTATCTATGCCCTAGGGCTTTTCTTTTGTTTTTACCACACAAAACCTACGAAAGACTTTCTTTTGCCTTCGTCCACCTTGCTCATTTATAAGTATAAAGGAAATACTTTATTTTTCCAACGGAAAGGGTATTGTGGGTTGGAATATGCTTGGAAATATCAATACTGTAGCCTGGACAATGTTAAGAAAGAAGTCCCGGCTGGGATGCTGGGATTTTCAGAGGGATGTACAGACATTTTAGAACCTTGCATACAATTGCCAAAGGAGCAATATTCATTCCAACAGGGACGGTCCTAAAGGTGACCAAATAACTCATGTGTGTGAGAATGTGGGTCCTTCTAGAATCTCATCTGTTCTGTCATATTAGAGAAATTGAGGCAGCTTACTAGATTCAAGATTTCCAAATTTCATAATCACGCATTCATCATAACAATGCATTCAAAGCCCCATTCGTTTATTTCATATTGGATATATTTAAACTGACACTTTCATTAGAAAGCAGTTTATTTTCAGTATATTTTTAAATGATCAACTGCTAAATAACATAGGAATAATAGTCACTATATGAATCATACTGGTAACAATACCAGTGATAATAATCATATCAACCATGATTTATTGAACATAGCATGACAGGTACTTTAGACATGATATAGAACCTTCTTAACAACCCTTCCAGGTAAGTATCACATTATTTTACAATTAAAGAAGATGAGTCTCAGAGAAGTTAAGCAAAAAGGTCAAAATCACAGAGCTAGTAGTAGCAGAGTTGGGATTTGAATCAAAGCTCACAACTCTCCTGGAGACTAAGTTTACTCCCAGGTCTAAAATTTTTGAGACTTCGGAAATAACTGCAGTCACAAACAAAACCATCTTAAAAAATGAAAGCCTTCCAAAATATAGCCTTAAATCCCATTTTAATTATTCTGGCTATGCACCATTTTCCCAACATCCCAGCCAGGACAAGAATTATGAAAATCACTGTATGCTCCACTGAAAAACAGTTTCATTAGCACAGAATGCAATCTAGCTGTTTCTTGGTGGGGGACAAAAATTATCCTCAATTGTAAAAGCTTGTTAACTAGAGATCACTTTTCAGTTGACTATCTCTGTTCAACATTAGATAAATGCTAATTAACTATAAACCATGAAATGGCTAAATATTAACCTCTACCTCAAAGCAGAATTTCCCAGGTTTTAAGTTCTGTATCTGATTATGATATTTTCTTTTTTTAGAATGGAAACATTTCCTCGTTAAACAAAAAATATTTTAAACTAAAATTTCAATAACATACATTGAAAATGTACACTATAATTCTAATTCTTTCACCCTTGCTGGCAGTGTATGCGAAAACTTGTTTTGTTGTTATTGTTGTCATTGTACCTTTTTTGTCCCAATTATCTATCTTAGCATTTTTAATAATATGTATTTAGGTAATTAGCAGAGGAAATTAATTAAAATTACAAATATTATTCATAGCAGCAGCATATTTTCTGATGTTTCTTTTTATCAAAGCAAGATAGAGGGAACTCACTTGAAAAAGAAATCTATAGATTCCAGAAAATGTTCATCTGAAAACAAATGTATACATTTCCATTCTGTGGGGCTTCTTCCATCTATCTCAAGGTATGGATAGCGATGAAGGCAAATTAGATAATACATTTTTCTTTATTCGCACTCCTTTTATTTTTACTGTTTAGTTTCTGACCATTTAAACGACTTGCAGGGATTCCTTTGGACTGCATTTTCCTCATCTGATTGGAATAACCATCTTTAAAATTTTAGAGAGGGCCAGCCCGGTGGCGCAAGCGGTTGGGTGTGCGCGCTCCGCTGCAGCGGCCCGGGGTTCGCTGGTTCGGATCCCGGGCGCGCACCAACGCACTGCTTTGGCGAGCCATGCTGTGGCGGCGACCCATATAAATTGGAGGAGGATGGGCACAGATGTTAGCCCAGGGCCGTCTTCCTCGGCAAAAAAAGAGGAGGATTGGCGGATGTTAGCACAGGGCTGATCTCCTCACAAAAAACAAAAAAAAAAATTTAGAGAAATGGCTTTCAACTTGTGAGTTACAGACCACTGTAGAAGAGTCGAATGATTGCAAAGAGTTTGGAAGTCTTATTTGTAAATATTTTTTTTTCAGTGAGGAAGATTGGCCGTGAGCCAACATCTGTGCCCATCTTCCTCTACTTTATATGTGGGACACCTGCCACAGCATGGCTTGATAAGTGGTGCATGGGTCTGTGCCCAGGATGCAGACCTGCGAGCCCAGGGCTGCCCAAGCAGAGCACACAAACTTAACCACTACGCCACTGAGCTGGCTCCTGTAAATATTTTCAGTAGATCGGATACACGATAAGTCATATACTCTCATACATGTACATAGAGAAATATACTGTTTATTAACTGTATGTTGTTGCTTTTGATTAATACAATAGAAATTTCTTTGATAGTTTATTACCCTCATCGTTGTCATGAATCTGTATATTCGTAGTTGACCAAGATTAAACGTACATCTAGCAGAGATGGAGTCAGGTTGTGAAACAGTGTCCAGACGTGACAGAGTTTCCTTTTTCCTGGGTGATCATCATCTCAATATCACTCAGAAAAAAGAGAAGCACAGAGCTGCCCAGACATCTCGATAAAGAGGAAAGAGAATGAAAAGGGATGTTATGTACCAACAACTAGCAGTGGGTCCTGCCTGTTTCACTACTGTTCTATATCTTCTTCTAAGATGACCTGAAGGTCAATACAGACCAAATATCCCAATTCTAGCTACTTGAAAGGAGTAGCCATTATCGATAAAACGCCCAAGTACTGAGGAGTCCAACATACTGTGGCTTTCACACAATGCCCCAAACTAATCTTTGGAAACTCTTCCTAAGGAAGAACAGAAAAACTTCTCCATTACCCTCAGCCTCCTTCTTCTTCACCCTTTTTTTTTTTTTTTTTGAAATCATTGGCTTTTGGTTGGTTTTGCCCATTATTCAGGAAATGATTAGCAGGAAAGTGCAGGAAGGACCAGGACAGCCGCTGCTCTTTGGTTGGGGCAGGAAGGCAGAGCCAGGCAGCCTGGCATCCTCAGCACTGAGTGCACAGACCACTGAGCCTTCCCGCTACCAAGTACAAGTTCAAAAAGAATAATTTCAACGTAAAGCTTCCGTTGGTTGCTCTGTAGTAAAATAAATTATTTCACTGCTACATTTTTGAAGTTACTCTCTCAGAATTTTAAATCCTATTCCACACATCCCCTAAGGGCGTGTGAGCTGAACCAGGGCTCCTTTCTGTTTTATGATTTCTAGGCTGACGGGAGTTCACAGCAAAAATAACTTCCAAACATCAATCAAGCCCTGTCCGTCTGCTCTTTTATTCGACATGCTTCCTTTTCATTGTGATAATATACCTTTTTTTACATTTAAAACATGACACTCCATACAAATCACTGGTTAAGAACTTCATATAAAATGCAAACCTTATCAAATGTAGGAAAATTAATAGAAATCATGAAGGAAAAAATGAAAGAGCATAATATAGATTCAGAATTATCTTTTATTGTACGTAAAGAGAATACAATACAATTCCATGATGTATTCGAGTGCTGTTGTACTCTTATTTTAAACAAAAGTAGGTAGAGTGCCTTTAACCAATGTGAAAGAGGGAGAGGCATATCACCAGAGAATGATCTGTCATGAAAATGAAAAATACTTAAAAAATTAATAAATCTTAAGATTTTTCTAGGTGTCTCAAATAATTTCTTGGTCTGATTCCAGAAGGAAGTCAAAAGTAAAGTGGTTACTTCTCGAAATAAAGTGTTTATCAAACTGCAAGCTGAAACCTTTTAGTGGATTGTGAAACCAATTTAGTGACATTGGTCAATGAAATAAAACAGAACAGATCAGAAAATATAGGAGGACATTGCACATAGCAAAGGGAAAGCTTTTTTTTTTTTGGTTAAGAATGTGTATGTGCTAGCTAGCAATATATAATGTATTACTTACTCTGTACCAGACCAAAATGTTTAAGAATTGCACTAGTACATTTTACATCATCATAACAGTACAGAGCAAGTCAGGTTCTGGTGATAAAACAATACCTACAACTTCTCTCTCTATGCTCAGAGGATCACGGTTTGCAAGGTGTTTTGGAATTCTTCTATAGAAATATAATTACAAATCCTGCAAAGTGTATATTATTTTATCTAAAGAAAGTGTGCAAAACCCAGCAGGGTATTTTAGTAAACAGACTAGTCAAGAATCATGACTCTTTACTTTTCTTTTAGCTAATATATCTCTGGTGATTAAAAATAGAAATTAGTCATGCCAACAGATTTAATTAAGATCACGCGCGATATGAAAAGGACAACATAGCATCTTTTGAGAGTCACAGGCACACCTCCATTCTCCTTACATTCTGAAAACTAGTTAGGGGTTTCCATTACAGTCATCCCTGGTATCCACAGGAGACTGGTTCCAGGATCCCCATGAATACCAAAATCCCCTGATGCTCAAGTCCCTTATATCACATGGTATAGTATCTGCATAATAACCTACACACACCCTCCTATATACTTTCAATCATCTCTAGATGACTTATAATACCTAATACAATGTGAATGCTATGTAAATAGTTGTTATGCTATATTGATTAGGGAATAATGACAAGAAAAAAAAGTCTGCACATATTCAGTACAGACTCGAGCACTGTAAGTTTTTCGATCTTGGGTTGGTTGAATCCAGGAATGCAGAACCCACGGATACGGAGGGCTGGCTGTACATGCAAGAATCTTAAACACTCTGCAGATGGAGACAGTTAACAATCAACAGAACACCCAATGTTTCCCAGCATGTATGTTTTTTTAAGCAATCTAATTTTTCCCAAAATATTTGGTTTAATAATAATAATGATGATAAAATAATATGATATGCAACAAAATTAATAATGGCTGCATTTGTTGGGTAACCCAACATATGACTAGGCACTATAAATATATCTTAGTTAATTTTCAGAACAATCCTATGAGGTAGATTTTATGGCTTTCACTTTATAAGAAAAACAAGGCTAGGAAAGATTTAATAATTAAAGGAGTCTCGGGATTTAAACTCAAAAGCCAATGTTCTTCTCATTGCCTTTCAGGATAATGAGAAATAACACAGAAGCTGTTCCTCTTCTAGGTATTATATTCCAGATTTCTTAGTGCATTAGAGGGAAAGGAAGGGAGAGAGGAAGTGAAGGAGGGAGGAAGAAAGCGAGAAGAAAAGAAATGAACAGATTCAAGATTAATTTTATAAAACTAAGGCAAAGTGTCAGACCTGAGAGTATATATTTTTTATAACTCATGAAAACAAGGAACAAGTGATTTTTAATTGTTACAGCTCTGTTTCGAATATGAATCTTGGTAAATGGGAAGTAACTGCACACATGCACAAGATAATAAAATATCCATTCTTAGGTATCTCTCAGAAGAGAAAACAGGAAAAGAAAAAAGAGAAGGGAGAGAATGGTTAAGGAGGAAGGGAGGAGGCTGGACAAACAGCTGTCAACAGTGTTGAGAGGTGACTGAGGACAAACGTACCTGCTATTCCCTCGCCTGCCCTCCAGCACTCACACGGCCTGAACAACCACTAGTAGAGCTATTTCTTTGAATTAAAGCCTAAACTCACGTGAGCCAAGAGGTGAAAGGTAGCCTGGTATAAAGGAGACTGCACAGGCTGAGAGGTGAGAGAGACCTGAGCTCACACTCTGGCTCTGCCCTTTGCTGGCCACGGAACTTCAAGAGAGTTAATTAAGTCTGAATTAAAAGCAGTAATTTATGAGGAAGTGCCCAGATCATTGTTTGGCACACAATGAGTGCTCACAAACTAGATTAGTCAATTATGACCTACCAAACATTATTTTCCGTACTTTTCTTATTCCTACCCTACTGTCATTATTTTTATCAATCCAAGTACCTCCCATAACATGGTTTTCTTAATATTTTTTTAAATCAACATTATTTTTACTGAAATAATTATGTTTTTATTATAAATGGAAAATCAGGCATAAAAATATGAAAGATATTTTTCTAAAGTAAATGTAACCATTAAAATAAAAACAAATTGTTTATCCACAGCCCCGCGCCAAATCATGAAGAGCTACACTTGGGGAAATTCTATTTTAGCAGATACAGAGAGAAAAGTCTTTAAGGCTTTAGAAAAACATAATTTGGTTCAACAAATCGTGGTGAAACAACTACATATACACATGCAAAAGAATGAATTTGGACCCCTACCTCACACCATGTGCAAAAATTAACTCAAAATGGATTTTAAAAAGCTCTTACAGGAAAACATATGTGTAAATCTTCACAACCTTGGACTAGGCAATGGTTCTTTAGACCTGACACCAAAGCACAAGCCGCCAAAAAAAAAAAAAAAAATGAGACCTCACCACAAGTAAAAACTTGTGTGCGTCAAATGACACAATAAGAAAACTAAAAAGACACCCAACAAAATGGGAGAAAAAATATATATCAAATATCAAACATATTGTAAGTCATATATCTGATGAGGGTCTAGTATCCAGAATACATAAAGAACACTTAAAATTCAATAAAAAGACAAATAACCCAATTAAAAAATGAACAAAGGATTTGAATAGACATTTTTCTAAATAGGATATACAAATAGCCAATAAGCACATGAAAAGACGTTAAACATCATTAGTCATTAAGGAAATGTAAATCAAACCTACAATGAGCTATCACCTCATGCCACTATGATGACCACAATTTTTTTTTTAAAGTGGGAAAAAAGTTTTGGTGAGGATGTGGAGATTTGGGGACCTTCATATATTGCTTGCAGAAAATGCAAAATGGTGCAGCTACTGGAAAACCACGTCCTTAAAAAGTTAAACAAAGTTATCATATGACCCAGCAATTCCACAACTAGGCATCTTCCCAAGAGAAATAAAAACATATGTTGTCAAAAAATATTGTACACAAATTTTCATAGCAGCATTACTCATAATAGGCAAAAAGTATAAACAACCCAAATGACCATCAGCTAATGAGTGGATAAAATGTCCCTTAACTAATGAACAGATAAACAAAAGGTGGTATACTCATACAATGGAATATTATTCAGCCATAAAAAGGAATGAAATACTGATACAAGCTAAAATATGGAGGAACCTTGAAAATATTATGCTAAGTGAAAGAAGCCAAAAAAAAAAAAGGCCACATATTATATGATACCATTTATATGAAATGTCCGGAACAGGCAAATCCATAGAGACAGAAAGTAGATTAATGGTTGCCAGGAGCTGGAGGGAGGGGAAAAACGGGAGTGCCTGTGAATGGATACGGGGTTTCTTTTGGGGGAGGATGAAAATATTCTGGAATAAGATGGTGGTGATGGTTACACAACTCTGTGAATATACTAAAAAATCACTGAATTGTATACTTTTAAATGGTGAATTTTATGGTGTATAAATTATATCTCAATAAAAAAAACAGAAGCATTGTTTGGGAGGGTGGTGAGGGGGGACAGGAAGAGAATCTTGGAAAGAAAAATAATTTGAACATGAGGCTATGATTTTACTCAGTCATTCAACAAACATTTATTGAGCACCACTCTATGCCAGGCACTCTGATAGTCACTAAGGCTAGTAAGGGGAGCTATACAGGCAATTATCATGGAACTCTAGTGCTGTCGTAAAGACTCTGAAATTTAAAATGTAATGTTCACTAGATGACAAAGGTTATTTAAAGAACATGATAAAAAGGTCCCAGAGAAGAATGATATCTCCAGGCTAATTTTGCTTGGGACTATTAAGGCCAGTAGGTAAAAATCATGTAAAAAAGCATTAGTATGGTGAGATTATGTTTAAAATTTTTCATTAAAAAAAATTTATTATCATTTTCTTATGTCATTTGAACAAGCTTTTTTTTAAAAAAAAAAAAAAAAATTGAAACAAATCTATACAATGTCCCTTCCTGAAGCAACTCTTCAGTGCATTCACCCCTCTGTGACTTGACTGTTCCTTCCTCCATGTTGAAAGCCCAGGCTCAGAGAGGGACAGAATCACGGCTTGAGGGTCACTGAGCTTTCTGCTCCACGCACATTTGCTACAATAGCTACTGGCTCTTAGGGCACTAAACACATAACCTGAAGAAGGCCAGGGTGGAAATATATTATGTGTGTGCACATTTTAACACTTGAGTATTTTTCCTCAGTTATCAATTACGGATGTTTGTTTCTGGCTTCCTCAAATAGACAATTGTCCTTTCCTTCTAAAGGCTGCTTCTTAGAGAATGAAGATATGGACCATTTTATTTACTGTTGCATGGCTACAAGAACACTATGTTATGCTATCAGCATTTGGTTATGCACAATCATTGCAAAAGAATCTGTTTTAGCTGCTCAGCAGTTGCTCCTGATGATGAGACCTGAAATCACTATCGTCCTACAGAAAAAAGTGTGTTTCCCATCAATCCACAAATTCTCTGCGAAATGCATCTATGAAATAGTTCATAAAAAGGTTATTTGGCAAAAAATGCTTTAGTGTAGTAGATTTTTATATAAGATGGTTCTTTTTCCCAAAGCAATGTTCAAAAATACTCTAAATTATCATCATCATCATCATCATCTCCTTGAGGCAGCATCTATCTACCTAGAGAAATTGATTCAGTGTTAACTAACAATGAAGGAGACCACTGAAGCTACATAGGAGGAAAAGCCAAATGGTTACATTATGCTGACAGTAAAACTAACAAGAGCGGAAAGATAAAAGCCTAGGTGGAAGCTGTCCGTGTGGTTTACAGAACATTCTTACAGTCTCTAGACCACTAAAAAGCCAGAACAAAATTTAAAAATAAATCCATATCAGATGTAAGCTACTGCCTGATGTGTAAGAGTGCTTTATTAATACAACTAATTTTGTTTGATTCCTCTTTTAAAATGCTTGGGTTTATCTATATCCATCAGTAGGGATGGATATAATGGCACTTTTTGCATTTGTAGTGTGGCAAAGCAAGAATAAAACACAGATTTCTATCATTTTTTCTTTCTGGGAATGGTATATAGTGTTAAATCATAAGGAGAAGAAAGAACATTAAAACAAGGAATCTAGAAGCAGTGGGAAGTGGAAATCACCGTGAGCCGGAGGATCTGAAGTCCACAGCCAACTCTGCCACTGGCTTTGCCGTGAGAACTTAGGCTACCACTGAGCTGGCCTTTTCTCACATATAGAACAGATTAAGTAGAATCGTGCCCTCACAAATTTACTAGGACTATTTACTTAGATAAACTCTTATGTGAAAGCATACTATAAAACAAAAAGAACAAATACATGCTAACTGGTCATAATAAATATGCAATATAAATAGAGAAAAATCCACCTTCATGTAGTATCCTTTTAATTGTTTGTGGAATGTATGTTAGATGAGGGCAGGCATTCTGTCTGGTTTGTTCATTGCTATGTCTCTAGCACCTGAAACAGTTCCTGGCACCGAGTAGGAACTCAGTAACAGTTTGCTGATCTAATGAATTAATGAATATGTAAGATGTATATTACTTTCCTTTTCGTCTTTTCCTAATATATATATATGGGATACAAAAGTATCATATTTTTATTTCTGCTTCCTATATAGAATCAAGCATAAATGTTGTTTAATTTAATCAATTACATGAAAGCAATAAAAGAACACATTTTCAATACAGAAAGGAGAAATTTGATACCATGTATAAATCAGTACTGACTGAACACATGTTATACTGTTACACTAACAAGAAAGGAGAGTATGAGATATTTCTAATGATTGCTCTTGATTTATGTATTAGAGTTGACTGTGGACCTCAAATCAGCAGGCAAGAAGTGACAAAACTTAGTAACATCTGGTATCTCTAAATCTGTACTTTATCCTTCAAAAAATGTGCACTGCTTTTTTTGACAGCTTACTTGAATCACACAAGAAAAGTATACTAACTTTTTAAAAAGGATTCCCTAGGAAAGGGGACTTCTGTGAAAGATATTACCACAATGGACACCTTTCTTCAGAAAAGAAAGCATCTTTATTTAAAAACAAGATTTGAAAATATATTATACATCCCCATGTGCCAATCATGTTTCAAAAGAGTTTTTCACCTTACCACATTTAAAAATTGCACCAGCTAGGCATTCTATTTCCACTGTATATAGGAGATGACAGAGCAACTAACTTGCCTAAGATCCCATAATAGAAAGCAGTGGAACCAGACTTGAATCCAGGACTATGCCTCCACCTCCCATGCTCCTTCCTCTCCATCTCTCCTGCCTATTTATTTATGGAGTAAGAGAACCAGGGCAAGTCACCAAGTAACATCCACCATGGGAATTCACCCATGACCAGGCAAGTTAGGAAGCTTGGATGGAAATCATGAATTTTATTGGCCAGTGGGGAGCCTGGCTGATTATGGCTGATGTAGCCAGCTAGATGGGGCAAATATGGTGCATAAACTTACTGCAGGGACATGGACTGGTGGTCAGTGGCTACAGGTGATTTTGAGTGAAATATGGTATGATGCTTCTCAAATTGCCCCTGGCCTGGTATGGACTCATCCAGTTCCTAGAATATGGAATTGTCCAGTTATCAGGGAAAAAGGAGTTACCAAAGCACAAGCAAATAATTTAAAATTAAGTGCTGTAAGGAATCAAGAACAGCTGCAGACCCCTCTTTTTAGTAGCTGAATTTTAGAGCTCAAGAGTTTAAGACAGCAATTGGGAAGGAAGTTGGGTATGTATCCATGTATACACAAGGCATATACAAACACACTTTCTTAGCTTACAATCCATGCAGAGAGAGAAGAGAAGGGGCATGGAAGGGATTAATGCAGGAAATAAAAAAAGAATCTACAGACAGGAGCGGTGATATCTACCTAAGAAGCAAGAAAACCTCTGTGAGCACCAAAAGGGATCCAGTGAATGAGGAGAAAGGTGTGAGGAAATCTTGTTGTGTTCCTGATGGTGAATTTAACCCTCAGTGTTGGGGTTGGGGGGTAAGGAGGAGGACAGAAAAAGGATAACTTCAGCCTCCATCAGAACTTCTTCAAGATGCAGAGATAGTAATAGTCACCTCTGCTCCCATAGGCGCCTGTAGACCTTCCTGGACTTCCAAGAACTTATTTGGCGGGCAGTCTCTACAAATGCCCTTAGTGGGAGTTACTTAGCAACTTGGCTCATTCTATGAGGTCTTGAGTTTCTCTGGCCCCCTCAAAGATGCTGTCATCTAAGGGGGTAGAAATATGTGGCAATAAAAATGTGGCCAGGGAACTGGACAGGCTAAAGTTTAGATCCCGGCTCCTGCATTTAGAGCCTGTATTTGCTCTATGACCCAAAGCACTTCCTTGAGCCTCAGAATCCTCCTTGTTAAGATGGTGATGATAGATATACCTCTGGGGGTCATGAAGACTAAGAAGATAATGCCTGTCAAGAGTTTGATACAGTATATTTTCACACAAAGTTGATGTTCCATATATGGTAGCAACAAAAGCAGCTTCAACACCAATATTAACTATCAGTAGCTTTCAACCTTGGCCGCATTCTAGAACTACACAGAAGAGAGAGGTTAGGCAATACCAATGACCAGCACCACCCCAGACTGTTTGGGTGGAAATCTGTAGAGATGGAGCCCAGGCATGTTTTATTTTCAAGTCCCCCGGGTGACTCTAACATTCAGTCCTGGTTGAGAACAATTGTTCCATCTTGAGTCAACTCCTTCTCTTGTTCCTACACAAGCTCTTACTCCCTCTGGAATAACCTGCCTTTAAAACTGACAGGAGCACCATCTCTGCACTCAGAGGCACAGTTAACATCAAGTTCCTGAAACTCAAGCTTTAGGCCTCCTCACTTCCATGAGCCCCTTCCAAGGCCCTGGGCCTATTTCTGTATTCATAATTTTGTATTATTTTTATTAAATATGGTTTCCTGCATTAGATTAGTTTCAGGCTCCATGAAACTCAAATCTCTAAAACTTTATTCTACTTCCCTTGAAGTAAACAACCAGCAGAGAGCCCCAAATGCTTATGCTTCGTTTGTGCCTGGACTGAATCTGCTGTTCAAACTTGGCATTTACTACACTATTTGATGGCCTTCCCTGAATATTTAAAGATTTGACATTACTTTGAATTCCTATTAACTCTTACTGAGTCCTTAGTCTCTTAAAATTCACTCTTCTAGTCTTTTTATTTTTAGCCACAAAACAGGAAGCCCAGCTGGACAAACTCCATCAACCACCAGGTGATGGACACTCTGGCCACCCCACATTTGTATATTCTACACCCCCAGTGGTGGCCTCTGAAAATACGGAGGACACTTGTAGCAAACTATCACTTCTGGGTATTTTTCCAGGGCCTAGAGTAAAAATTAACATTTCCTAAAAGTAATGCTACTCAGTGACCTCCAATCCAGTATCTTATTTTCTTATCTCCCTAATAAAAATAACCGTAATTCATTTTTATAAGTAATTTTCTTTCACTATCTACTCAGAATCAGAAACAGTCCTATTTCTCTCAATCTTTTCCTCCCCAGAAAAGTTTAATTATCTTGCTGTCCATTAATGTTTCTGAAAGAAACTTCTACCTCCAAGTTATTACATGAACGATTCACTTTATTCATAAATGCTCTTTTGAAGGAGGCCCTGTTCTTACTATTCTTAGAGAATTAGGAGTTTATCTCTATATAGAGTAGCATGTTTTTCAGTATGATCCTCCTAGACGAAAAAAAATACAACCTCATCACCTAAATTATTCTGTTATTTCAAAGGCTGACAGTTCAATTCTCTGTAGAGAGATGTAGGGTCAAGCTACACAAGCTGAGGTAGCAGATTTCACCCCAGAGTAATCTGGTGAGGACAGAGGGGAAAAGGAGCAGCAAATCATTCCGCCAGCTTCCACAACGACAAACACGTCCGCTGATGCCTTGAACGGTGTTCTTTTCAAGGAGACAAATATCCATTAGAGGAGGGTATCATTTTACATTAGAAGCAAAAATTAATAAGCAGAAAGTAGGAAATCTTCAAAATCGGACCCAAAATAGGGAAGACTGAATAGTGACAGAAAGGTGAGGAGAGGTATGGCAGCAGGCCGTAGGTACCCTAATGAAGACACAGCCTTGAGAAAGCAAGGGAACCAATCATATTAGATGGTGATTTGGCAAACTGTGACTACAAATGTTTTCATATTATATCTTTTTGGAACAGAAACATATTTTGAGGAGGTTGTTAAGAAATAGGCAGTAATTTCAAAAGTACAAAACTTAACAAATAGATTTTTTTTTTAAGTAATTCCCAAAATGTCACTTTAAGCTGATGTCTGGTTTTTCCACAAAATCATCATATTAATCCCAAGAGCAAATATTCCTGTTATTTCATTAAGAAGCTTTATCACTTAGCAATGAGGAAATTAGAGGTAAGCCTTGAAATATGAAAAGAGTTACCAATTCAAATTAATTTATCTCTCCTACCTTTTTTTTTTCTCTGGTACATATCTTTTTGAAAAATTACTTATTTCATATTTTTAATACTTTTGTTTCATTTGTCATCTTCTTTGAGCTTCCCTTAGTTAAGAATGTCGCTTTTTCTTTGACTTAAAAGGTTTTAGATATCTGGGGAGCCACTAAATGTCATAGATAGTATCTGATCCTCTATGCTAAAAAGAATGTGGCTGAGTCTTTAGGAAATGGCATCCTGAGTTTTGCTGAGTCTTGGTGAAATTTGCTGAGTTATTTAATTTGCAAACAAATGTTTTTATCTACCTTGAAAGGCCTAATTGACAGAGTTGCAGCATTAGCTCAGTGAAAATAGGATTATTTTTGCAAAATTTCCTTTTGTAGTTCTTTGCTGTTTATCACCAGGTGACAAAATTATGCACTTACATGGGTAAGTAGTTTAAATATGGTGCCAGCTGTGGCATACGACTGCCTCAGGCAGTTAGAAATGTTTCCACTGATACCTCTGAGAGAGAAAATCATCACTCAATCTAACCATAAACGCTACACAGAGACAAAAAATCAATCATTCTAAAAGAGCAAAGAAAAAATATCATGTGTCATAAATATACACTGGCAGCTATACAATAATAATAGGTACATGTTTATTTCTTAGACTCATAAAGTATCATATCTCCAAAGAGTATGCATATAATATGTGGACATATGATGAGTATAAGTCTTAACCAGTAACAAACATTCCAATACCCAGGCATAAAATAATTATTAAATAAAAAAGTAGAATCTTATATTTTAAACCCTTTTGCAGATGAGAATAACAAACTTGGAGGCATTCAAAGTTGGTGCTTAAATGCATATCATTACAGCACACCGTGTGTGTCTGCATTTTAATAAGATCACTGAAGACTCAGAAATGTTTTGTAAATTAACTCCAGTCCACAAATCTTTAAAATTTATAGTCATATTCGCTTTACTCCATGTACCCAGGTACTATTTCAACTTTTTAGATGTCTGCCTCTGATTTTCTGTAGACGATATAGATTTCAGATTTCTGCAAAGTTAGACTGGCTTAAAGTTAAACTTCCATTACCATCACCTTATAAATCATAACTCAGCTCTCAAAAAATATTTTGAAACTTAAATAAAAAGTACTAGGTTGCTTTGAATCTGGACTTCCTTGATACCTAATTTCAATGACACCCATCCCCCATTTTCGTTTTTGCATTGAATAAAGTGATATTTTAAATCTTCCAGTTATTTTCTGTAATTTAAGAATGTTAATAACGCAAATAAGCAGAATCACTAAATGCTCATAATCTCGAGTAAAGCAATCACACTCCAGACTAAAAAGTCATCCTTAGAAGACCAACATCAAGAGGAAAGGGAAATACCTACATGCAAACACACATGCACACAAACATATTTGCGGGTGGTAAAAATTTTGGGCAGGTAACTTTTCTCCCTCTATTTCTCACAAAACCCAGGTTTGGCTTCCTGCATGTCAGTTATTAAATAAACAAGCAACAACAATAAAAACACAACAAATTATTATTTTCAGCCAGAGCTGACCTTCCTTCCTACTTCTCACAGTTATCCAGAAAGGTGCGACACCCATGGCTGAGAACCTATAACATCAGAAGAATCTGTTCTCATGATGACAGACTGTTTTCTGGAACAGGAATTTCATCAAGCATGACAAAATTTGTCTCAAAAGCACTTCCACGAAGAGGTTGGGTGCCCCTTTTGTGATCTTCCCACAAAGCTGAAATAGGAAATGAGTTGAGGCTGTAGAGGTACGAGATTATTCTTGTGAGTTTTATTGCCCTAAAAATAGATACTTTATAAGCTACCTTACAGGGGCTCTGAAAGGAGTGCTCATCCCTTATTTATGGAGAGGAAGACGGCAAATTGAAAACCGTCTTCCTGAAAGAAGAAATATTTTCTTGGTATCAATAAGGTCACAATAAAACTAATTAGTGAAAAGGCCAGCCCTGGTGGCCTGGTGGTTAAGTTCGCACGCTCCGCTTCGGCAACCTGGGTTCGGTTCCTGGGCATGGACTTATACCACTCATCTGTCAGTGGCCATGCTGTGGCAGCAGCTCACATACAAAAAGAGGAAGATTGGCAATAGATCCTAGCTCATAGAAAATCTTCCTCAGCAGAAAAAGAAAACCAAAAAACTAATTAGTGAAAATATTCCCACTAAATTTAGAAACTTCTATTAAAAGAAAGTCATATTGAACTTAAGTGGATGTGTCCATAATCTTCAACAATTAGAAATAGGTACTTTTGCTGAGGAGCAATGGAAACACATCAGTCAGCCTTGAGGGAACTACTATGGTTAGTATTGCTTACGATTTATGATCAGCATTAGGCACTCTTACAGGTTGCTATCATTCCCTATTTCCTTGTTTTAAATACGGTTAATTGGTGATAGCCTGAGAATGTTTCCCTTCAACCTTTCCCCCAGAAGATACACAAGATTTGTAGTTTTGATATTCCTCTGATCTACACTTCCAACACATCTGCCTCTGCGGTCACCCCTGCCACTCTCAGGGCCTCATAGTTCACAGGGGAAAAACGGATGCAACAGAGCAGGAACGTTTTCTCCTTCTCAACATTAAGCCTGCCAGTCTGTCTGCTTCTGTACCCACATTCTATGGCTTCCTTCTGCGGAAGACACATTCTGCCCCCACAAGATGGAAGGCTGTGCCCTTCACTCGGGCCCCCGTTCTCCCCCCAACTTCTCTCTTGGGAACATCACTCCAGCAATTATCCCCTCTCAGTCCTGCATCAACATCTTTTTCTCTTTCAGTTGGAGTATTTCCACTAGCATTCAAACTGCTGTAAGCCCTCTGCTTTAGAAACCTATTTCTCGTCTTCTCATCCTTCCTCACTGACCACTGTCCTTCTCTGCTCCACTTTCTCAGCAAAACCCATCAAGAGTGGGCTACCGGCATCTGCATTTCATTGCCTCCCGTTCACTCTTGTGCAGGCAGGGTTCAGCTCCCTTCCCTCCACTGACCCTCTTTTACCAAGCCTACCAGGGGCTTTCCTACTACCAGACCTCACTGCTCAGTAGGAGCCAACACCTTGACAGCCTTCTCTTTATTGAAACATTTTTTTCCTGTTGGCTTCTGTGACAGTGCACACCTCTGGTTTTCCTCCTAGCTCACTGCCTAACGAAAAGGCATTCCTACACATATCTACACCAAGCGGGGAGAAAGTACATACTGTGTTTCTGGACTCTCCTCTTCTGCCAGACCTCCAGATGACAGGCTGCTCCTCGGCTTGGTCCTGGGCCCTGTTCTTTCTTTTGTTTATTGTGATGCCATCCAGTCCCATAGCGTTAATTAATATCTATCCATTGAAGACTCCTAGACTTATAACTTGAACTCAAACTTCTTTCCTTCATCTTCAGACAAAGCCCAATAGCGCCCTTGACATTTCCATTGAACTTTTTGCAAACCCGTTTTTTCCACAGACTTCCACTTCTTATTGTACTCTACCAGCACCCCCCCATCCACTTCTGCTCAAGTTAAAAATTGAGGAGTGACCTTTTCCCTCACTTCCAAGACCCAGCTATCAGCAACACTCATTCACTCATTGGAGTTACCTCCAAAATGCATTTCAAATCATTCCTCTCTTCATTTTCACTACTGCCACCTTAGTCCTAGTCAAAATCTTATTGTTTCTGTCAACTACCAGATCCTCCCAAATAGCTTCCTCTTGCTTCACCCATGTACCCTTTAAAATCCATTCTCCACACCAGCCAAATGATCTTTTGAAAAGAGAAATCAGATTAGGTCACTCAGCTGCTTAAGTTTTTCAATGGCCTCCCAGTGCTCTTTGAATGACAAGTTCTTTCCATGGCTTCCAAGACACTTCACTCTACCTCCTAACTTTCTTTCCTAGTAATGCTTGTCACTTGCTATGCTTCTACATAAACTGGTCTTTCTTCTGCCTCTTGGATGCACTAAGTTTGTCCCCACATCAGGTAGTTGAATTTTCTCTTCCTTTTGCCCTGAAAGATCTTCTGCCAGATCTTCACATCAAGGCTCCTTCTTACAGTTCAGTTCTGAACTTGCCTGTCACCTCCTCAGGGAGGCCCTCATGTCTGCTCTATCGAATGCTGCTCTTCTCACTGCACCCAGCGCTCACCAGCACGTTGTTCTTCTTATTTTCAAACGTTAATCACTATCTGAAATGATCTTATATAGTTATTTACTCACTAGTTTATTGTCTTTTTCCCTTGACAAGACTGTAAGCTTCATGGGAAGTTCAGAGACCTTCTCAGTCATTTTCAGAACTCTGTCCTTCAGGTCTCTAGGACAGTCTCTGGCACATTGTAAGTACAAAAAAAATATAGAGTTGAACAAGTGATTGAATGGATAGGGTTGTTTGGCACGATAGATGTCCAAAGTAATATTCTCTGTGCCAAGACAGCCACACAGAGTACCTAGAACCATCTGGAATTTTGTTGTTGCTCTTATCCGATACAGGTGCATAAGATACAGTGAAACCTCAAAGGATAAACATTTCAGAATTGATACAAAATCTACATTGTCATGTTGCTTCTCTTGTAGTTCTCAATAATGACACTACTGTTTTTCAGGAAATGTTTTATTGATAGGAAGGAGAGCCATAGGGTCATAAAATGTTCCAATAGAAGTGTGGTTTATTTGTATTTTTATTTATATTAATTCAATCAAAGTACTCTTTTATAATAGGCTTCAGAAACCTGTTCCCTCCCCAATATTCTCCATCTTAATAAGTTACACAACCATTCACTTAGCTACTCAAGCCAGAAATGTGGAAAACATTCTTGACCCCTCCTCACTCACTCTACCACCACCCAATCCATCACTGTTGATTCTACCTTCAAATATATTTTGAGAATATACGCTTTTCTTCATATTTATTGTCACCATCATATCTAAGCTACAATTTCATTTTCTTTGAACCATTGCAAAGAACCATTCCTGACTTTTATTCACATTCCTACCAAATCCATTCTCCATACAGTAATAACAGTAGTCCCACTGATATGCTTAGTTACTTCAATAACTCAAGCTTTTTGCCATTTCAGGACCTTTATCCACGATGCTTTATCTGTCTAGAAAGCCCTTCCCCTCCATTTTTATTTGGCCATGGCTTTCTCATCCTTTGGGTATTGGTTATAGTTATAGTGGATGCTCTGGTGTGCTGCCCAGACTCCTCTTTAGACCTGAAGTACTTATCCCTGTGCTGCTGGGAGTCTTAGTGACCGAGCGCTCTCAGCTGAGTTCCTAACTGGGCATTATTCTTGTTTGAGGAGAGCAACCTTGCCCAAGATCATGCTCTCTTGAGGGGCAGCCCATACTCAATGCCTGGTAAGGTGTGTGTGGGGAGGTGGATGTTGTGTAAAGGCCAAGCCAGGGCCCCCTGGCTTCAAGGCAGGGACAACCCTGAAGGACCATCTCAGCTCCAGAACTCTCCGTAGGATTAGCTAAGCCTCTGTTACAACTGCATCACAGTATAACATCTGCCCAATTCTGCTTTCCTCATCTCTCATCATGTCATCCTCAAAAGTACTCCCTGATCAACTCTTGATCTAAAATTTCAGAGTCTCTTTCCCAGGAACCCAATCTATGATAACACCTGTTCATAAACAGGTGTTCCCTAACACCTGTAACTAAAGTAAAATCCCCCTCACTCCCACTACCATTATTTTCTCTCATAGCATCCTGTTCTTTTGCTTTCTAAAGCCCAATCCCAAAACTTGCAATTCTGCAGAATGAAATTCACATAAGGGCAAGAAACCTCTCTATTAAAGTGCTTGGTATATGTGATTATTGAGTTTAAAAACCACACCCTTTTTCCATGGTAGATATCAAGACATCAGTAAAACACTCTGTGCTGGACTGGTCTCCAATCTCCAGATTACTCAAAGATACCAAGGGTTCATTGCACATAGTGAGCAGAGGGCCATCACAGCTGTAACAATTCGAACTCAAGTAGAACACTACCAAGCCCAGCTTAACTGCTGCAAAGTAATCAGCTTAATAAAGATATTTTCTTCCTATTTTCATAAATTGAGCAAACATTTAAGATAATTAAAGACTTAAAGGTACATATGAAAGTGTCCCCCAATGAAGGAACATACTTCATTTTCTAAAAATCCAATTTTTTCAAAGCTCAAACCAAAACACAGGTGAATTTTGCCTCTTACACTTCAGAATATAGACTATACAGTCCTAGGGAGAGGGTAAAATAGTTCCATTTCAGTTTCTTAAAAAGATAGAAGGAAATAAAAATGTAAAGAGTTTCCCATTCACCAGAGAAATCAAGTAAAAATACTTAGTGTGTGCCCTTTCAGATTTCAGTCACAAAGGTAACAGTCTTGCTGAGCAAAGTGATTTTATTCCTGATTCTGATTCAAGCCTTAAATCTAGCCCAAAGCTACTAATGAATCATTTCAAAGTTTTCCAAGGTAATTGTTATGAAAAGTCCATTTTAGGAGTCATCTTCAAGAACAATATCACACTAGGATAATAACTTGATTTTCCCCTTCTTTAGAGAATTTCACAGAATAAAGGTCATTAGGTCCACTTTTTATAATTATCATATAATCACTGGAACTATGAACAGCATCCTCTATTCAAGTGTCTCGAATGCCTTATCCTCATTAAGTTTAATCAATTGAAATTTTTAAGCCTTGACTCTGAACTTGCTTCCAATATCTGTAAGTGAATACGTGTGTGTGAGTGTGTATGAGTGTATGCATATGTAAGTGGGTTTAGTAGATTTTCTGAAAGTCACGTCTTGAAAAAAAAATGGAGATCAGAGATCTTCACTTGTGATAATTTCTAAATAATGATGGCAATTTAAGCAACCAGAACACAAACTCTTAAAAAGTAAGAGAATGCCAATACTTGAATAGACATTAGCTTATTCTCAAATAAAAAGAGTGAAATTTAAAATATGAGAATGAAAAAGGACTAAATCACAATTTCTTGCTTAAAAAAACCACTATAAAGTGACCGTTAGTTTCCATTTTTCCCTTAGAAACAATATAGTTCAAAGAATCCTAAAGAAAAAGTGCTTTACATTTTAGAAAATGTTCCCCAGTTGGTGAGAAAAATAACTATTTAACAATCAGTTTTCACAAAATCCTGCTATCATTTGCTCATGAAAAAGAATAAATATTAAAACTTTATAACATTCTAGAAAAAGACAGTTCAATGAAACTATGGACTAATTACTTCATTTAACATTATATTCATTTCTCATATTTTACTGCTGAAAGCATATATTAATAAAATATTTATAACATTTACATACATGCAAAACACAAATAGTAAAAAGTATATCCCTTGCTGTCAAGGACTATAGTCCATATATAGCATGAACCACTTGATCAAAAATGCTTCACAGTTGTGGACTAGAAACACACAGGTTTCCTCTGGTGCATTTTAGATCCAGTGAGTCATGCTTTTTAAGGATTGTAACATATATATCATAGTATCTACTGAGAAATAAATCTGTAAGAATATATGCTAAAATGTTAACAGTGATTATTACCACGGACTTGAACTTGTTACTATAGCTCCAAAGAATTTATATTACTTACAATAAACAAACATAACTTTTGTAAGTAGGAAAAAACAATAAAGGAGAGTGTTCTTTATTGAAATGGATATTCAGAACTGTTCACATAATGTCTGGGCAAGCAATCTGGGGAAATATATCTGTTAGTATTTGGTGCAAAGTAAAAATTTCTCTTCATTTTTTTTTCATAGAGTGTGTGGGGTTTTGCAGTGTCTTGAGTTAAAGTTGTATTAAGATCTCATTTTCATCAAGGGTACATTCATCTGAAGAAAAACCTGCCAACCAAAAGGAAAATCCTTAAATCACAAGATAACACTGCCAAAGTCAAAGAGCATATGTGAAGTATGTATTCTCTAGCCAAGCTGAAACTTATCCAAGCTGTGTTCTGTGTCATAGCCATACCACAGCAAAAAAAAAAACTTGAGATGTAAAGATATTCTCTAGTCTCCTATGTCTTTTGGAAAAAAATCAGAGGCGCCCTGCCAACCCTCTCCCATATCAGTAGAGGTAGCAACAAAACACAATTACAAAATTGGTAAATTTAAAGGTGACTATTACCATCTTAAGAAAAGTCAACACTTTATAAAAGAATATACTGTAGGGTAAAAATCTCAGAAAGATGAGCACTTCCCGTAAAGGCATCATTTGCTTAACTAAGACCAGATTAGTCACAACTTTCTAGGGACATATTTTGCATGATGCAAAGTATACTTATATATCACCTTTACTTATATTAAAAATTAGAAAATATATTTCTACTCTGTTTTCTTTTGATAATAGCTGTTACAAAAAGAATCATAATAAAAGCCTCCATCACCAGTAGCAGATTTATGGTGTTGGAGAAGATGGTTAGAAAACATGTGAAATATTCATTTAGTTACTCATTCATTTAACAAATATTAATTGAACACCTTATATATTCTAGGCATTGAAATGGGAAATAGGCAGAAAAAACTGTCAGGATCTCAGCTGATATATCAGACAGATATAAGTCAAGCTTTATAGAAGGGTTGTCTTCAAGAATGAATGACAATTCACCAAGTGGGAAAAGAGGTCCCTGTAGCAAAAGTTCAACATGTCCAAAGAGAAGGAATCATGAAACAGCAACCCTTATACATGGAACTGCAAGTATTTAGGGTGAATCATAGGAAATTGCTATTTTGTATCTCAAAAATGGTAGAATATCTGCAGTTTTAAAAAGCTCATCTGCCTGGTTGGGAATGACTCAAGGTGAGTATGCACATGGGGGGAAAGCAGAGGAGGAGGAGCTGGAGACACAGGGAGTAACTATTGTGTTGAGCTGTGTTTGACATGCTTAGGAATTTGGACTGAACCCTCTACATCAGTGCTTCTCAGACTTTAAGTGCATACCAATTATTGGGGCATGTTGCTAAAATGCAGATTCTGATTCAGTAGGTATGGGGTGGGGCCTAGGATTCTGCATTTCTAGCATGCTCCCCAGGGATACCCCTGCAACTAGTCCTAGGACTGTACTTGAAGTAGCACGGATCTAGGGCAGTGAGTCTCAAAAATTCTGGTGAATAAGAATCACCTGGGAAACCTGTTGGAATGTAGATTTGTGGGCATTTTACTGATTCCATAGATCTGGAGTAGGTCCAAGTACCTACATTTTTTTGTGAGTACTCTGGGTGGTATTGAAGGAGGTGGTCCTTCACTTAGGGACACACTGAAAAGTGGAGTGTAGAAAGGTGTTCATCCTTGCATTGTAAAAAGCCAAAAGGATGTCAAGATGAAGGGAGGGTGAAGAGTATTAATTGTTTATTTTTTTTAAAAAAGGCAAGAAAAAGACAATGTGGAAGTATACAAGGAGGCCCTCAATTAGAAAAAAAAATGCTCAAAAGGATAGTAAGAGACTAACACCCCTGGACTGTATCAGTAACTCTCACTGCTTGTAGTACAGACAATTTCATGATTCTCTCCTATGGCTGAATCTTCGCCCATGAAATGAATGCACCAACTTATACTTCAAAACTGGTCTCAAGATCTATTCCAAGGATTCTGCTACTAATTATAGCTCATAGTTCTTCGAAAGTAAATATGGCATAAGTGTAAATTTACCTAGGATACAAGAATGCACAGATGTTTCCAGAGCTTGCATTTAGTGCTGATGAGTGTGCTCGCACCAAAGACGAATGCTCTTTAGAGTCACATAAAATGTCTATATATTATGTGTACTGTACAGTCAGTTTAGGTTGCCTAAATAAGTTTAGGTTGCTCAATGGATATTATAAATATGCTGAGTGAGAAAACTTTACATTACTGTTCTCTAACTTTGATTGAACATTCATAACATCAACCATCGTGCTTCTACAAACCGAACCTAAATGTCTTCCTTTGCAAATTTCCAGAACAATCCGGTGTTGGTGGGATAGTGGTGAGCATAGCTACCTTCCAAAGTTCCAGAACATTACCATGCCCAGGAAAGACCTAAAGCTAGGCAGGTGTGGATGAACACCTGTTACCAGGTAAATCTGGTGGCTGGGTTGAGTCAAGTTGGAGAAAGGATTAATGACAAGAGGTAGTGCCAAGGTAAGTTTTGATAAAATTTGGCTTTTGAAGTGTTCTGTTTTTTTGAATATACAGATATAAAATTCGAGAGTTGGATTGATTGTCCTTCCAAATCCTAGATTTTATACATTGCCTTTACTGAAGTGGGGCTGGGAAGAATAATGTAGTAGCATAAAAGGATTTTTCCAATTTATCATTGCTATAATTTTTTTTTTAATTTCACAGTGTACTTTTATCATTACAAACATTTTAAAAAATGAGTAGAATTTTTACAATCAGAGTTAGGAATCACAGACTGGTAACTCTTAAAAGCCTAGCTTATAAATTGAAAAGCAAACAAGGAACGAACCATACCTTGGGCTAGTTCCATGATTTTTTTTAATATTGCAGTTTTGTCTACAATGATTTTAAAGGGTCCATGACCTCTGCAGCAGACTGTATTTCTATAGGTAACTGCAATGGCATTTTACACCCCACATGCTCTTCTCAAATGTGATCTTGACACTCCACCAACAAGAGGTGGAGTCTAATTCCTCTTCTCTTGTGTCTGGGTTGGCCTTAGGGACTCGCTTGACAAATAGAACGTGACAGAAGTAATGCATCAGGATTTCTGAGGCTAGGTCACAGGAAGCCCTGCAGCTTCTACCTGGGCCTCCTCACACTCGCTCTTGGGAGACGCTCTCAGAACCCAGCTGCCAGCCTCTGAGAAGTCCAAGCCCTACAGAGAGGCTTGCAGAGGGACTCTGGTTGACAGGCCCAGCCTACAACCAACATTAACCCCTCCATACATTCCTCCTTCACCCTCTGAGCTTTTGAAAAGCAATAATGACCAGGCTCTCACCTCTCAGTCAATTAAGTCAGAATCTCTGAGTGAAGGGCCCAAGCATGAGTGTTTATAAAATGATTTGCAGGTGATTACAATCTGCAGCCAGTGTTGAAAATCACTGACTTACAGCATGGTACAACACTCAGATGAAAATAACCAACCTCCTTATACTCTTTCTGGACCTTCAAACCTGAAAAGTAATATAATACTCAAGCAGATATTAGAAAATAGTATACACAAGTGTCTCACTCCCAAATTAAATAACTAGAAGATAGGGTTTAAGTAATATTCCTTGAGTCATGTATTTTTGTTTGCTTTGCTAGTCCAATTAATAAGTCTATTGTGTGCAGTACTGCAGCTATAGATATAATAGTAGGAATTCCAAGAAAGATACCACTTCTTCCATCAGATTGCTCATTAGCATATGATCTAATGGGGAGAAATGCTTGTGAATAAATATTTGAAACATTAAGCAAAAAATACAGTAATTGAAGTAAGTAGTTCACAACAGAAGGAGTGGTTATCTTTCAGGGAAGGTTTCAAGGGTATGCAACCAGTGCAGTTGCAAATGGTTTTAATGCTCTGTGGTCGCCATCTTGAAATTCTTAATCATTTTATCTTTGAGTTTGTGTTTTGTAAGTGAAGTCCAATGGGCCAAGGGAGCCTTCACCTGAAGCTTGGAGCCTCGACTCACCATGTCACCATGTCCTGCATCCCCTGGACAAGTTCTCACCTCTTCCTCCCAGCTCTGCCCCTATGCCACTACAGGGCAGGGACAACTGGGTTGGTCCTTGGTAGGGAGCCTGGGTGTGGGCACAGGGAGGCAGGTCAAGTGCAGTGCTCAGGTGGGCTGCCAGCCCCATGATGCACTCAGTGGTCCACCTAGCAGGAACCTCTTGCCCACCCAGGTATCTACTGCCAGAGGACGCAATCACTTGGGAGCTGCCTGTCCACCCAACTATGAGAAAAGGAGATTGACTTCCTCACCTCCAGGTGGGGCCTTGCCTTTTTCTTTCTTTCTTTTTTTCTTTTTTTTTTGTTTCTGAAGAAGTGATTCTTACACCAACTCTGGGAGAAATTACTGAAGCACCAACTCAGGCAAGTCTATCTACAGCATTTTGTTTCAATTACGTATGTGTGATGCATTAGATCATAGCATAAAATTGAACTAATCACTCAATCACATTTCTCAACAGAGGTGACAAAAAAAGACTGATATGCACTAATTGGATGGCAGACAAGTGATGAGAAAGTACAAGTCAGGCAGGAGGAAGATGAATCAAGAAATAACTTCTGTTTGGAAACTCCCAGACATTTTTCAAGTGGGAATTTGACCTTTCTTTTTTCAGGCTGGATAAAAAGAAATAATCCCCAGACAAAGAATAGGTAGAAAGGCTGGGGTAACGGTTTTACGATGTCTAAAACCACCCAGAAGCCATAAAAAAAGAATCTTGTGATTTAAAAAGCTGTTATTAGAGTATCGGAATTTGGCACTTAATTTCTGGTTTTAAGAATATCCATCTTGTGACCTATGACCCAGTTACATGAAGACTCCCAAGATTAGCATTTACCTTTATCGAAGGTCAATAAAAGTTTGATGTAACAACTAAAGTGAGATTGGTCTTTGATAAGACAGGGTGTTAAATATTTGGAATTATTTATATGATTTACCCCAAGATGAAATTTGGTATTACAGAACTCTATCTTTGCAAACGTTTCAAGAGTTTTTGTGACTTGAAGATACTCATTACAAGACAGTTTCACTTCCCAGGCCAGTGTTAAATTGAGGTTTCAGCACACCAAAATATTTCATTAACATCCTATCACAGAAGTCTGGGATTGGATGATTATTTTCCAGCTCTCTTGACAAGTTCCCACTTTTCAAATGGTTGCCATTTGTGGTATTAATTTGGAAAGGAAAATACATCAGAAAAAAATTAAGAAACATAAGTTGCATGTTTCTCAGTATCACAGCCAATAAACTGTCTCTAAAACAGACTGGCAGACATTCTAAAGTGCAACTAAAACAGGAGGCAGGGGAACATGAGAAGCCACACAAAGAACGCTGAAACACTTAGAAGGGGAGAAGCCACACAAAGAACGCTGAAACACTTAGAAGGGGAGAAGCCATTTATTGCTTTTCTCACTCTCTCACTCTTCAATGTGAACAGCAAGTAAAGAAAGATAAATGCCTTCTGAGACACGTTTCCTAATGTGTAACAGAAAACTATCAGTCCCTGAGCAAAGAGATGGCTGCCCTTGTCTTTGATTAATTAGGTTATGAAGCCTGGGAACACAGCCTGTATATTCAAGGACTGCTCAGGACTGCAGAAGAGAGTATAGAAAAAGTTCAGAGAATATAAGATTCTAAAAACAAAGAGACTCAAAGGTCCTCTCCTTATCCTCATATCACATATCAGAATCAGAAAGATGGAAAACTGAAAGGAGTTTCCAAGGTTATCCTCTCCATACGGTGCCACTGAGATAGCTTCCTGTAACCTGCATAATTGCTCTCCCAAAAACTGAAGCCAGAATAATAAGGGTCTTCACAAATCCTTTATCAATGTCAACTCTTGCAGGGGAAAGAATGTCACAACCTCAAAAAGAACATACAACTTCTAATCAGCTAGAGTGCCTCCACCTAGTTCCCAGTGTTCCTTTCTTAGAAGTGTTACGTTTGAGAACAGAGCATGGAATTTCCAGTCTGCTTTACCACACATTAACTGGATGGCTTTGGACAAGGTGCCATATTTCGTGAAATTTAAACCACCAGTGAATGTATGATATACTAGTATTTTATGTGCCACTCAGAATAATAAAACAAAACTGCCAGTTATCTTCATAAAATATATTGATAGTAAGACACAGCCCAATTTCAGAGATGTTAAAATGTGAAATGTGTGTTATGGTCTGAATGTTTGTGTCTCCCCAAAATTCATATGTTGAAAACCTAATGCCCAGGGTGATGGTATTAGGAGGTGGGGCCTTTGGGAGGTGATTAGGTTATGAGGGTAGAGCCCTCATGAATTGGATTATTGCCCTTATAAAACAGGCCTGGCAGAGCTCCATAGCCCCTTCCACCATATGAGGACACAGTGAGGTTGGCAGCATGCAACCTGGAAGACGGCCTTCACCAGAGTCATGCTGGTGCCCTGATCTTAGACTTCCAGCCTCCAGGACTGTGAGAAATGAGTGTTGTTATAAGCCACCTAAAGTGTAATATTTTGTTATAGCAGCCTGAATGAACTAAGACAATGTGCATATTGAAATTGAAATATGATGCTTAAGGTTTCTAAGCCACAGCTTCCTCACCTGTAATATGTGGGTAGAAGCTAATTTACATCAGTGAGAATTTAATGAGATGAGCAGGCTGCACAGCAGCTGGCATTTCATAACATTTCAATCTGGTTTAACTATTGCTATTATTCTTTTATTGAATCTATTTCGACCAAATGTCTTAAAGAATCTATCCACTAGGTGACGTAGGATCGATCTACATGGATCACAGTAGACTAGTAACAATCTTGTGAAATTTTCTCTTAGGAGTCCAGTGAGCATACATAATCTTGAGAAAGGCAGAGTTGCAGAACTGCCAGAGTGCAGTGCCACAAAAAGAATCACCAGAAGTGCTTCTGACCACCTCTTGGCTCTCCCACAGGGTCCTCTATTTAAAAAATGCAGCCAG
The DNA here is from genome assembly GCF_020826845.1 of Diceros bicornis minor. Lineage (NCBI taxonomy): Eukaryota > Metazoa > Chordata > Mammalia > Perissodactyla > Rhinocerotidae > Diceros > Diceros bicornis. The sequence continues at coordinate 53,198,545 of NC_080754.1, forward strand.
CTGGGCCCCTCTCAGAAGATCTGAGATGATCATAGCCAAAGGTAGTATGACTGCAGGACATGATTAATATCGATCTTATCTTTTTTTGTGTGGTACAACTGTTTTCTGTGCTTGTTACATGAACCTCTTCTCTTTTCACCTGTGTATCGAGTGAAAACGGAATGTGGTAAGGGTTGAAAATGCATGTACTTTTATAAAAGTTCTTAAAATTTTTGACTAGCAGTCAAATTAACTCAGCTAAGTGAATCTATACTATAGGTACAAAGGAGAGATTCAGTGTTATTTTCCTGTCAGTGAAACACCAGAGGCTCAATGCCTTGGAAATGCACTTGTAAGATGCGTGATTGGCATCAGCTGTGAGGACAGAGTGACCAATACAGAAATAATGAGAAGGAGAGGCCCGCAGGCAGAAACACCATGAAGAGTATGATGAGTATGTGCATGACTGAAGATCAATATGTTCAGAAGATGATGGAATGGGTCTCAATGAAGGGAAAAAAAATTGATTCAGATAGCTTAAGTGTGTGCAGGAAGACCAAGAAGGACTGACAATCTGACACCTGCCAACACTGACATGAATGACATGGTCGGGGAGAAGAGGAGGGTCTCTCCTTTATATATTGGCTGATTTTCAGTACAGGGTGAAGCAAGGTGTGAGTATGAATGAATAAATGTGTTCTTATTTTCAGAGCCAAAGACTTTGCGTCTTCAAAACTCTTTTCAACACATGAGTCGATTTTGCTAAAATTAGTTCTAATGGGATGGCAAATTTGTCTTAGGCCTGTAGCATGAGTCTACAGTAGTCGACCTTTGGAAATAATGGTAAGCTTACCATCTCTTTTACAGCTTAAAAGTCCAAAATAATCTGTGCTAAGACCTGAACTATATCCACAGTAACATCACTATTACACTTTCTTCTTACTATCAAAGTCTCTAGCTTTGTTATGAAGAAGAGCTACATGACACTTTCTTTACTTTGAGGTCATTAGAGGGGTGAGCATTGCTTGTGGCAACAATAGGCTTGAAGACCTGCTTGGAAAGGCTTCTTGACCCAAAGCTTGCAAAAGCTAAAAACTACTAGTGTAGACTAGTCAAGTGCCCAACTCACTTTACGAGATGGCTGTGTTTCCTCCCTTGATTTTATTATCACATTTCCCCTAACTGCTCATCATACTTCTCAAAAAAATTTCTGCTAAAACAAATCACAAATCATCAGGAACCTTCTGTCTTTTTCCTTTCTCTCCATACTTGTATTTAGAAGATCTAGACCCCTAAAATTATCACATAACATTTTGAGATTGCTTTTGAAAGTAATTATTAAAGAAATCAACAACTTTCCAAAATAAATCTCTAAAAAAATTATTTTAAACACTTTATCATTGTAATAAATTAAACAACATTTTTACAATCATCAGGCATGTTCTCACGATGTTGTGTGAATCAACTCCAAATTTCTCCTCTAAACATTTCAGAGAAGAGCTGTTTCAATTGTATGAGGCTTTACTTACACTGTGCAAAATGGACAAGTATTAGTCTCCATTGGGAAGATATAAACTATTCTTTCAACAAATACACATGGTCTCTGACTCCATAGAGCTTAAAATCTAGAGGCCATTATAGACAAGTACACCCACAACTTAAATACAGTATGGTAAATGCCAGGATGGGGACATTCTTACAGGAGGGAACTTACTGAAGTGGCACCTTACCTAGAGTAATGGTGTAAGGAAGGCTTCTCAGAAGATGTATCCTTTCAACTGAGGATTGAATTAATCATAGGGTGAAGAATATGAGGCTCCTAAAGTAACTCTTTTGGTTTTCTGGTTTCCCAGATCATTCATTGTACCAATTCTCTCCACTTCCCTATTACCTGAGGAAAAGGAGTCTTCAAAATGTCAACCAGTGTTCTAGATTTAACTTTTCCTAGTGTGTTATTCATGGCTCTTTTGGTTGAAAGTAACAGAATCACTTCAACCCAGCTTAAATAAAGAAGGGAATGTTTGGGAAAGATATGGGATAAGCACAGAAATCTAAGAGAAGAGTGAAAATTTCAGAAGGAGCTCAAAGCAGGAACAGGAGAGCCAGCAGGAACGTAGGCAATGTCTGCCTCTTTCTGCCTCTCTGCCCTCTCTCTCTTGCTTTCTCCCCTCACATCTCTTGACTGATTCTCACTGCTGTGATGTGCATGTACGTGGTTAAATAGCGCATTCAGAACCTGAGTTTACATGTTCTCTTTTCATGTTACCCACAAAAATAAATGACATATTTCTCAGGCTCAATGACAAATTTCTAGAAAAGAGATTCTCATGGCCTAGCTTAAGTCAGGTGCCCATTTCCTTTCTCTGAAAATCTGTTGTAGCCAATAGGGTGAGGTCATAGAGTAGAAAAGGGTTTCCTGGGCTCAGTCTGAGGGTAGGATGAGCACATCTCCTAGAAGAAGCTGTGATCTGGTAGACACTTCAAAGGTCTACTACACCTACCTCCTCAGGAACATCACTCCCCACCCTTCTACTGGCCTGTTTCTATCTTGTAACTGCTTCAAGACTAACAAATGGGAATTTATCTTCTCACCCTTAAGAAGCATTTCATTCCTGCCTCAAATTCCACTACAAACTCTTTTGAACAAGTTTTCTTTATCTTGCTCTCTCAACTTCCATATCAGTCAAACAATTCTCACACTGCAAACAACTGTATTTATTATAGCAGAATCTTTTCTTTTCCTATCCTAAAACCCCTTCCTCCTCTTCCTTCTCCTTCTACTCCCTCACCTTTCGCCCACTACTCTAATACAGGCCTCTCTGAAAGTTTCATCCTTGGCCACAAGCTCTTTTCTCTTAGGAAAAAACAATGCATCTAACTTGATGATTTTCATTACCCAAATCTCTACATCTCAGCCCATGATTTCATTGTGCTCCTAGTCCCCATGCTTGAAATCTTATTACCTTTGTCTCATTAGCTCCTCGGGATAGGTCATTCATCCCGCCATGCTGATCCTTTCTTTGCAACGTCTTTCAGATTTTTTCCAACCCAAACTGAGCACCCCAGTTTCCCATTATTACACACCTGGATAACAACAGTCATCTTCCTGGTCTTCATGCTTTCATTTCCGTTATGATAACTCTCAAAATAACTTCCTTAGCCAGTTATTATATCTACCTGTTTCTCTGACCCAAGAACCCCAAACTATAACTTATTGCATCTCAAAATAAAGTCAAACTCTAAAGAAAGTCTTGACTCTATGTATTAACCGGGCTACTGTATCATATAATCTATCCCCAATCTGGTCCCTCCTGCTCCAGTAAGATCAGCTTCTTGGTGTGTCATTATACACTCTGTTCTTTCCTATCTCTGCTGCTGATAGTCTTGTTCTAACTAATCGTAATATCTTTTAAGTTTCCTTTTGCCAGTCCACATCTATCGTATTTTTTTCAAGATCTATCTTGCTTCACCTGACAATGATCATTCCCTAAGCCCCAACATAGTGTTCCTTAACTGCATTGTTCACATATTGCTTTACAGACATTCTTAAATGTTTACTTCCTCAATTAGATTGAAAAACCATGAGTAACAGAGCCATGATGCTTTGCATAGAGTCAGGCATGCAATAGACCAGTTGTTGTAAATAGGCACCCAAAGGCCAAAATGGACCTACTGAGATGCTATGTTATCTCATAGAGGTAAAAAAAAAATTATAATCAGTTTTAAATATTTAGATATCCAGATATTTCACCTAAAACATGAGGTTCTAGCTTCTTTTAAAAATGGAAATAATTCTGTGATAGGTAGAATTGCCCCCCCACACCAAAATATCCATGCCCTCATCCCCAGAACCTGTGAATACGTTCTGTTAAATGGCAAGAAGAAATTAAGGTTACAGATGGAATTAAGATTGCTAATAAACTTATATTAAACTAGAATATCCTGGATTATCCAAGTGGGCCCAATATAGTCACAAGGGTCCTTTAAACGTGGAAAAGGGAGGCAAAGGAATCAGTGTCAGAGTGACGCAGGGTGAGAAAGATTTGACTGGCGATTGATGACTCTGAAGACAGTAGGAGGACCGGGATCCAAGGAATGCTGGCAGCCTCTAGAAGACAGAACGGCAAAGCAACAGATTCTCCCCTAGAGCCTCCAGAAGGAACACAGCCCCACCAACACTTGACTTTGGCCCAAGGAGACCCATTTCAGACTTCTCACCTCTAGAACTGTGAGATAATAAATTTGTGTTGTTTTAAGTCACCAAGTTTGTAGTAATGTGAATTTACAATATGAAATTAATACACATGCACACATTGGCCCCTGTCACTACCCTGTGACACTCCCCAGGAGCTGAGTGGTAAGCTGCACCATTTGGAGCCCACACTTCCCAGTTAAACACAGTTACCACCTCTTCCTACTGTCGATATCATAAGCATTTGACTTCATGACACCTAAAACAGCCATTCAATGACTAGATGACCAAAAGAGATATTAACATTATTAAGTCTAGTATTAAAGACTAAAGTTGTTGTGTGTGTGTTTTTTACACAAAAGGTAATGTGAAAATGGGTTAACAATTGAATAAGAATCTTAGAATATTATGTCTTCAAAATATAGCCCATAAAATTGTAGCTTAAGGTATGGCTGTAGCTTTATGTGATAATATTATTGCTGAGTAGAAATATGTTGATGGACTCCAGCAGAATTTCAATAGGGCTGGATAATTTTATTAAAGCACAATGTGCAAGCATTATATACTATAGCAAATTTCAGAGAGAATTTCCTAGGCACCATAAACCTGAAACTGAAAGAAAAGTTGAGCATCTCCACAGTTATCCACAGACAATTGAGCTAATTAAGCATGTGTTCTTCATCCTGTTATTTAAGAACATCTGATGGCAAGTGTTCTGCAAAATGAACAACTCCATATGTCCAATACTATCCATTTCTGTGTGCTTTACAAGTCTGAAAAGATTACACAGTGCTCTTTTCCCAGACCAAATTCAGATGTTTAAAGCTTTTTATGATCATAGCATTGCTTTGTTTTATCGAGTAGCCTGAAAGCCTTAGAGAACATTTTTGTTGTTGGTGGTGAAATGATTATTTCAGAATTACTGTGACTTGAAAACAGGTAAAAGAAAATCTAGGCTGCAATGATTTTAAAACAAAAATGGACTCAAAGAAGTAAGATTGAAAGCCAGTAAGATTCTGCTTTTATAAGCTGAATTAAACTTTTGGATCACTATGACCCCAGAAGAGGCCCTCATCGCTGTGTTAGTCGACCAAATGTAGCACCAGAGACCTTGCTAACTCCAGATGCTGCCCTATCGCTGAACTTTTTGAACAAAAACTCAGGTAACAATCACCATTTCAACTCCTCTGAATTATTTAAAGGCGAATTGCATGTCAGAGAGAGTACTATTTTATACAACACCTCAGAGAATGTAATTTCAGAAAGCTGGTTTAGCACTTCCCTATAACAACTATTCTCTTGAAAAGAGAGCCACGATTTTTTTCCTGAGGTAAAGATTATGGAAGTCAAATAGATGTTATGATGACGAAATTCCAACCTAATTTCCTTATTCAGTAGTTCAGTCTTTAATTGCCACAGACTTGTTATTCTCCTTCTGAATCTTTCCCTTAGAATGGCTGCCAATCAAGTTAACCTACTGAATATGAAGTTTCTAGGATGAAAACCCAACTTGTTCTCTAGCTAAAAGAATCTCTGCACTTGTGAACTTATCAAAGTCAAATTTGAACCCAAACAAATGATAGAAATTTGAAAACTCACTGTTTCCCGGCCATTTGGTACTAAATTGAATAAATTAGTCCAAGACCTGCTCATGGAGTTCTGTGAAAGAATAACTCCTTGAGTTTTTCTCCCCACTGTGAAGTCACTCTCTAAAATGGCTACTTTTGAAGCCATTAGCCTCTTTAATCATTAAATTTGAATCACCAGGAAAGACTCTAAATTCAAGTACAGCACTAATATTCATTGAATCACTGCTATTTGGCAAGCATTTTCCTAGGCACTTTAAATATGCTTTTTATTTAACAGCTTTAATAGGTATTTATTATTATTTTCTCCAATTTTCAGATTAGAAAACCAAGGTCCAAAGAGGTCACACAGCCAATGAGGTCAACAGAAAGCCATTCTGACTCCTTGTTCTTTCCATTACCACCAGCCCAACCTCCCCACCACTACCACTTTTATACAGACAGTTCTGTGAATAAGCTCAACCAATTCCCCTTCACAAGCTAAAGTTATCTTTGCATGATTTTCTGCTGGCTCATGAAATATTTTATATTATAAACATTTTGTGTTACAAATATTTTAAAACATAGTTTTACACACAGTAATAGACTCTCATTTATTACCTCTAAATAATTACCATCTAATTTCATTTTCAGGCTAAGAAGCCATTGTGGATTCAATTATTTTTTAAGCCTTTACACATTGATGAGGTATCTACATTTTTTTTTCACAACTACACGTTCTTGGTCGCTATATGTTTCTCCCTTAATATGGTTTTATTTGCAAAGAGGCTTCTGGAAGGCTCAATTCTGGGAAATAATGTAATATAGTTGGGTAGTTAATTAGAAATGTACTGGAATAAGCTTTTCCCACTTTCTAATTCCTTTTTGTTTATAAGCATGACTTCTTTGACATGCATATACTCTTCTTAAATGTCACTTATAATTTCCTTTTAACTTTATTATAATTTCCTATAATTCATATTTATTAAAGGTAATAAGGAAAACATAAGAAAATTTAAAGTCCCATCATGAGAAATTTGCTGTTGATATTATATGCATATTCTAGTAGTCTCATCTCTTTCATGTAGAGAAATATTTTTCTTAAAACAAAAAATATGGTCTTACAATGTCCTTTTTCACTTAATTTATCAGGGATATTTTTCCATGTAATTAAATATTATTTAGATCATCGTTTTAATATCTACTTAGTATTCCATTGTTTGAATAGAGCATAGTTTGATTTACCTGCTATTCTTGAAGATAAAGGTGGTTACCAACTTTTTGCCATTATAAAACAGAATTGCTGGGTAAAAGTGTAATGCTCCCAATAAAGAACTCACTCCCAGCAGCACTCATGAAAACAATATCCCACACTCTAACAAAGACTGGGCACTTTTTTTTTTCAATTTAAAATATCTGTCAATGTGATCATCCAAACAGTAATCTATTTTTTAATTCCCTTGTCCCCATATTCTCCTCCTCCTGACCTGTACTGCCAACTCTGACCTACACCTCAGAGCAACAGAAGTGATTTTCGGTGAATCACTACCAAAATACATTTTATCAGCCCTTCCCAGTCTTCAAAGTGGAGTGATAATGGGCCTAGCAGGCCTGCTGACTCAATGAGGTGGACGGATTACAAGAAAAAAGGCACTTAGAAAAACAGATACTTTCAGGGGAAAGGACACACGTATGGCTAACAGCACGCCATGCAGCCAGCTCACCCTCCTTTCTCTCACTGAATGGTGCTTTTACGGAAATGACAAAGAGGACACAGCGTTCATAAATAGACTCTCTAACAGCACTTTCCAAGCACTTCAGTTCAATTATCATGAATTAACTTTAAAAACAGCACTAACTTTTCAGCATATACAATGTACCCAAGAAAAACAACATACTTAGATGTCCGTTCTCTATTATTAAACTTTTTCCCCCTTTAGCTTGAAACCAGTAAGTAGCCTTCAAGAAAGGGTTTCTAGTTCCACTGATGGGAAGTTACTTATTTTAAAACTGGGCCTAAGACTGTCTCTGGTTTGATGATGGCTGGTTGATTGGGCAACGTGGATTTCTGAGGGAAAAGTACAGCCTATTTCTGGACAGAAATGTAGAAAAAATGTGTAAGTGAAACATCAGTTCCCTGGCCACTCCACCTTGATGCTCTGGGTCCATGGGTCTACAAGTTTGAATCTTAAGAGCTCACCTGAAGATGATCAGTGATCCACCATTAAAATTATACTTTGCATATTTCTAGAGCCAGAAAAATTATGCATTTCATTCACAGGCTCTCTTCTTGTCATCAGTATACTTCAGAAAAAATTTGTAGTTATATCATGCCAATTCTCCAATTAGAGAGCATCGTATCACAATCATTTGAGAGACTTTTTCCAAATTATACATCTCGGTAGTTTCCACTATTTCACCTGGACATCCTAGTATTATCCAGGAACTACTACTGGGACATGCCTCTGTTACTGGTATGACACAAAGTGGTACCGCTCCGATGTGGTGAGACAGACAAGGATGCCTATCATGGTATCATAGCAAAGGAACTGAACTGTTTCTTGATTCATTCCAACCAGATTCTAGAAAGAGGCAAAACCAATAAATACTCACTGAACACATATGTGCCAGGCATTAGGACAGGTAATTTTATTTAATTTATTCCTTACAACAATCCTGTGGTGGTATCATTAAACTCACTTCAAAGATAAGGAGAAGGGACACAGTTTAGCAATATTCCCAGGGATAGATGGTCAACAAGTGGCAAGATGGCACCCAGCACGTCTCCTGACTGCAAAATCAAGTATCAAATCAGTTTTATCCTACCGATTTCTAGTTTCCAAACACTTACATACACTAGAGAGAAGTGTCTCCCCAACTCGAAGGTAAATTACTTCTTTATAATCTTTTCATTTTCTATATCCCTATTACCAGCCAAATAAATCATTTATTTTAACATTACCTCAAGACAGAAGAAGAATCTTATTTGGTGATATTTTAGATAATAGCTGAAAGATATCATAATCTTTATCTTTAGATCTAGAAGATACCCAAATCATTCTATAAGTACATCAGCAACACATATGCAACCTCTCCCTTTAGGTGTCAATACATCAGCAGAAGCAAATCTCACACAGTTTGAATTGATTCTTATTACATTTATTTTTATTAGGTGACAATTTTTAACTGAGTCTATAAATTCTATGGCCTTATCCACAGTGCTTGAACATACTGAAATTACCAAGAAAGCTCTGATTGTAAAATTTCTCCTCTTTAATCTTGTGCCTTACTCTTTTATTTTGGAAAATATAATGTTTAAAAAAAAAAAAAAAAAACTTTTCTAGGACTTCTTGTCTCCTTTCTGATCAAGAATAAAGTTGCAAAAGTTATGAAATGACAGTGCGGGAAACAAAAATCTAATCCTTATACTAAACCAAAATGCCTCCACAACTCTCAGCCAACAACTGATGGACTACAATTGCAGAATTTTATAAATAGTAAGAGTGTAAATTATATATGATATATAATTCACTATTTTAAAGTTTGTGACTAGTTTAGCAAAAGCCTAAATTAAATTCTCAGCTACCTTTATTTTATTCATTTTGGTAATTCATCACATGCCAGTCAAGGCAAAGAGATCCCAAGCAATTGTATTTAGGACACTTTACCAGCAGGCATTAGATTTTTTGGATTCTGGTGAATAGGACATGTTAGAAGCTCTTTATCTCATAAAATGAAAGACTTTCTCTCAGAAGCACATCTTAAGAAAGCAGAGATTTTTTATTATAATTATTATGACTAAGAACATCTCTCAGTAGTCCTGGGGAAACATCTGCCCCTAGTAATGAGTAGTACAGGACTCATCTATTATATCTGCCACCATGAAGAGTCCCTGAGCTCAGTAAAATGAACACAGGAAACTTCCAAACCTTGTTACAAAAAAAGGTCATGGGTAAAGTTTGCTATGATAAATTTAGATATTAATGTGCAAGGCAACTTAAACTCTTAAGCAAGAAAACTATGCATAAATTCTAAGGAACTCAACGGTTACAGTAGCTTCCTGAAAACTATTTTAAGTAACTCTTGAATTTTACTAAACTCTTCCACATGCACTCAGAGTTTCCTCCTTTGTGAGTAGAAACAAAGCTTACAGTCTTTAATTTCAAAGAAGTTTTGCTCTTTCACATTCATCATGTTTACTGGCAGCCTCACCAACTGGTTTACGGACATATCCACACTTGTCTGACCCCAGGTTTGGGCATAGCATTCTTCAAACTGGGCTTTCCATCTTCCACCTCTGAACTTCACATTTTTTTTTTTCATTCTTATATCTTCAGAGCATAATATCTTGGATCTAGAAATTCTCCACTGAAGGTCTTTTCAATTTTGCCTTAAGGCTAAGTTTGTATATATGTTTGAGGCACAGCACAACACCCTCTTAACTAGCTTGCCTTCACGGAGAGGGGAGTCTCTGCTCAGTTACAACAGTTAGATACGAGGAAAATCAGATACGAATGATAAGAAAAGATCCCCCTTCGTGTGCAGTTAAGTCAAATGTTTAATATCATTAAGTGGTATCCTCTCTGATCCTCCAAGTAAAAACTTCTGCAACACGCCCCCCACACTTTATAATGTACTTACACAGTGCATGTCATGCCAGACCTTGCTGCTCTCAGTTGGTTAAATGGTCTCGGGTGGCAGAAGGCATAGTCTATTCATCTTGGAATCACAGTTCTTAATAATTGCCCTGAAGTTACTGGTTTGAATCTAATTCAATTATTTTGCCCAGATATTTTCTCATAAAAATTGACAGAAGAAAACTCACAGCTTTTGCCTAATAATCTTGTGGGAAGATGACATGTAAATAGCTTTATTACTATCAGGAAAAATTGAGAAAGGCTTGAAAAGAACCAAAAGACTGCTGGATTTCCTGTCTAGTGCATCCTTCATGGTTACCTCTTTCATTGTCTTTGGGCTATTTTATAACCCTGTAAATTGTAGAAAATGACAATAATGCAAATCATCCCTATCTAAAGAAATGCAAATGAATGAGTCCCACCAAATGGATTCATTAGTGCCCTGTGGACAGAGCAGCTTTGCATCTACTTGTAAATTCATCTCAGCTTTCCTTATTGCTCATGTATATGTTTCTTTGAATTCTCCTTTGAACTCATAACATTTTACTGGTTTTCTCATTAATTAATAAGTCAAACATAAAATGAACATATGTCAGATTTTATTTGTATGAGAGCCATGATTTTATCTTTTTTTTTTTAAATAATTAGCTTTTAACAACACACTTCTAATTTTTTTCTAGCCAGATCATTCAAGTCAACTGTTTTCATAAATTTATAGGTCATCTTAGAGACTTTGCCTTTTCTGGGTAGAGTGAATATGTTTTCTGACCTGAAGCTCTTAAATGGTACCAGAATATAATAATTTACTATACACTAAGAAAGCAAATTTATAAAATAATGGAATAAAATATCCTTTAAAATTTATCCTTTAAGCTACAAATGAGAGCCTACAAATCAGTGTTTTAAAATCATAACCACAAATAAGAGGAAAAATTCTACTCCTGTCCATGCTTGTCAGAAGGAGATTTTCCAGATTCATCTCTCCTCATCTACCAAACAATAAACAGAAACTGTACCCTGTTTTCTTCTTATTTCCTGTCTCTAAGCTAAGAAGTAGATTTTTAAATTTTTAGAAATTGATCTTAGTGAGAGAAACCAAAATTCTTCAATGTGCAGCACGAAAAGTCTAGCTCTGAAAATCAGTATATTGAGAAAGAATCAGAATCTGCATGACAAGGGGCGGTCTGTTTTTTAGAGATCTTCTCCTGCATGACAAAACGTTAATCATCAGGGGCCGGTCCGTGGCTTAGCGGTTGGGTGCACGCGCTCTGCTGCTGGCGGCCGGGGTTCGCGTCCCGGTGCGCACCTACGCACCGCTTCTCCGGCCATGCTGAGGCCACGTCCCACATACAGCAACTAGAAGGATGTGCAACTATGACATACAACTATCTACTGGGGCTTTGGGGGAAAAAAATAAATAAATAAAATTATAATTTAAAAAAAAAAAAATGTTAATCATCAGACTCCCAAACCACTCTTCACACAATGTTGACCAGGATATCCTGGCAAATTTCCAAAAGAGGAAATTAATACTCTGCTCACCATGGCTTGAAGGATACTCTTTGGAGCAGTAAAGCTGGCCTATCAGAGGTGGTAGAGCCAGTGTGTGTGTAAGATACTTCTGTAGTTATTCTCTCAGGTCTAGTTTTGCCACGCTGGAAATAAACCCATCATCGGGAATTGTTTAAAACTGGAACATACTTCGCAACTTTATAAAGTACCCAGAGCACAGGAGAGATGCTACACAAAACTTTTTCCAACTTGCTTCATTAAGCCAATGAACCATAATGGTCCTTCAGGAGATATCAAACTTTATTGGACATAGCCAAGAAGACTGAAGACAAGAGGGTTTTATAAGTGTGCCTGAAGTATTGGTATATTTTCACTCTGAAAAAATACCTATGAAAAGTTTGCAAATTATGTAAAGATTCTAGCACAGAAACATAAATATTGAACCATAGAACTAGCTGTTTCTATATTTTATTACTTATTTCATCAAAAGGAGTTTCTGAAGATCTCTTTATCTAATCCCTAGACAATGAAATTACCACAATTAATCTTTACACTAATAAACTGTTTTAATGCATATTTGTGAATGGCCTGGGGAGCCATAATTAAAAAATAAATTTGATGAATGGTTATGCTTTTTGGAAGCCAGATATTAAAGCCAAATGGTAGTGTTACCTGCTTCATTGTTTAACAAGATATGTTAGACTAAAAACATGAAAAACAGTAACCCTGAAGGAGAAATGCTGAGTCAGAAAATATTAGATGTATAATATCATTTCCACATAGCATTTCTAAGCAAAAAAAGAGAATGTTCCCTTTCACCATGAGGTGGGCAAGGAGTCTCATTACCTCATGCCATCTGTTCTGGATGGACAGTCTCTCTGAACAGCTAAGAGTCACGTGGCATTTCACAGAGGCACATGACCTCATTATCCAAAACTTAGAGGAGGTGATAATGACTCAAGAGATGAATGTACCAGGCTTCATTTTCTGGGATTATCAATTTTAGTTAACAGAAATTATCCAGGAGAACAGATAGCTACCTAATACATAAGAATGTACCTAGAAAAAACAATCAAAGACAACGAATTCACTCCTTTGCTAACTATCTATGCATAGATAATTGTAAAATGATGACAGATTATAGTTTGGGGCCTAACATATTTATTCTGTAAGAAATGGACTTGTCCTCAGCTAATTAATATAGGCAAATTCAATACTGTATTACAACAATTATGTAAATTTTAATGGAAACAATTTCAACTTGACCTGTTTGCTATTTGCTTGATAGAAAAAACAAATGTAGTTTACCTGTTCAAGAATAATTAAAGGAAAATTCTATTCTTGTAAAAGATGGCCTTTGCCTGAGTTCAGAAGCTGCGTCTGCTGACCTGTACTCCCAGTTGAGGTAGGCTTTCTTTCCTGGTCGATAAGAAGTGATATCAAAGAGCACCAAAGATTTAGAGAAAGAAGACGACACAAAATTAACTATTCCTTCTTTGATCTCATAGTTTCCTGATACTTATCAAGTAGGAGGGCACTGTTACTTTGTTCTTATAACAAAAAGAACCATTTATAAAGGTTGTAAAAGGATGGAGAAGTTATATACTGAAAAAGAAAGTGAAAAAGTTAAATTAAGAAATGATTTAAAAGTTGACATTTCAACTGATGGAAAGAAGTACTATGTGAGTTGTTTTAAAACACCACAAATGAATCAGAAGATCATGATCTTTCAGGTGTAATTCTAACCACTGTTTTTAGGGCATTTATGAAATGTATATATAGGATACACATTCGTGGTATATATAGGATACACTTTTGAATTGAATCTCAGTATTCAAAGCTGCATGATCTGTATATATTTCACAACATAACCCAAAGAAACATCACACTAGTGAAAACAAAAAAAAATAAAGTGTCTCCAAAAAGTATTACTTTGGTCAAGAAAAAGGGACGAGAAAGCCAAGAAAAATGGATGATAAAGCCATCCCCATCAAATCTATATTAAGAAATGGTGCTTTCAAAATGTGTAGTGGTTTCTGTAAAACCTAAGGAAATTATCTATTCTAGACAATTTAAAAGAAATATAATTAAATCAACAATATTTTCAGTCCTACAAAGTGAATATTTATCACATTTCTTAGAGAGATATTTTAATTCAGAGAAATTCTATAAAACTACTTAATTGACCTCTTGGCATTTCCAATCAGAGTTTCCATTCATAAGCTCAATTCATTCAATTATTTTGCATTTAAAATTGAATTAAAGTTTCTTGCCTACCTCCACCACAGTCAAAGGAAACTGAGTTTGAAACTAACTCAACTTGAATTCTGTTGGCATATATGATTAATTGGCTCAAAACTTAGAGCTGAGATGGTTGCTTAAACCCAAGATATGAAATGTCATCACAAATGATAACATGATATAATAACTCATTAATGCTGAAAATTTTTGATGACCTCAAAGGCCCATGCCATAGAATCATCCATGGGTTTGTACTTCAAAAACAGTTCATTTGGTAAATCAGTTATTAACTCCATTTGGATAGAGCTCTCTCCCAACACCACAACAGAAACACGCACACACACCAAAATGAATCTTCTCTCAAGTTCCAATAACAGAGTTAACAATGTTCTGATTTAATTGGGGGGAAAAATGAGATTTTATCATGTTTGTTATTTTTGGAGAGTTTTGATCTCTTTTCTTAACTGCTCTAAATTCTGACTGAAATTCTTACAGACATAATCACCATGGTACTAACAGAAGCATCTGGTTTCCTCAGAGAGAGAAATTTTCATTTAAGTTAAAACCCTATCAAGTCAGTGGTATTCAAGCCATAATAAGCTAGCTAGGCAAACAACTATTATTCATTTATAGTAAATGAAGGTAAACTCCAACAGAGACTTCTTGAAATTATTTCATTTTTTAATAATACACATTTGATACAGAAAATTTGGAAAATATAGAAAATTGTTAAAAAGTACAATCTCATTACCCAGAGATAATCACTGTTCACAAATGACCATTGAAGACTGTAATTTAAATTATTTCATTATGGATAATATCATTTGGGGGGTGGTAAGCAGTTTCTCAATTGTAGGGTAGAAAAGTGAATTTTCCCTTAAGGCAACTTTCCTTCTGCAAGGGGCCACTTTTGCAAGACTTTTAGTTAATGAGGCATTTTGTTGGTACCTTTCCATTGTTGTTGGGAAAGTTGCTTCAGATTGAGGCATTGAGCGTTCTCTGCAGTTTTATAAATGGATTCTATTGGCAGGATAGTACCTTTGCAGAGTTAGAATATATTTTACTCCCTAAATCTACACTTGGATTACCCTATGATAAATTTTATCTTTAGTGCAATGGTGTGCTCTCATACAAGTATTTGGTCACAAAGAAATTGGGAGATTCAATCATGGCAGGAAGGACATGTCTTCTTGATCAATCCATCACTTCCTACTCTAGGGGCTTATGACCTGGATGGGGCTATTGTCCCACATCAATGTTATTTAAGACTGAATGATCTAGACTTTGGGAAATGTACTGTGGATATTATAATTATCACAGAGGTCATGGGGATCCACACATCTTCCTTATAGGAAAAATCTCCTCTGCAGGAAATGAGTGTTTCCATCATCAACCATTCTAGATAAGAACATTCAGGGGGTATTACATTTGAGGCAGAAAAGTCTTCCTCCTCTCTCTATGGCTGCAATGCATTAGGACTCAGACTCTAGATATGGATTTGTCTGGAAATTCCTGTTTCTGGAAGTTGAGCTGGTATATGAAGACCTCCTGAGAAGGCTAGATATAAGGTGACACTTAGATGACGAGTGCTATGAGCCACTACCAACCACAGCAAATCCGTGCTCTGCTTCTATTACTTCCGTACCTTTAGTCAAGTCTAGAATAATTGTGCTGTAGGGAGTTAAGGAGAGAGGGGTCACTACTCCAGGACTGAAGCAGCAGTGTTGGCCATAATAAGTATTAGATGGCAGCCACTCTATGTGAAGTGGAGATCTCACAAGGTCTGTCAGCAGCAAAGTCAAGACATGAAGGCCAGACAAAGGCCAGAGAAGGACTAGTTACAAAGCAAGGACAGACCTGCCCATGAGAAACTCTCAGAGACAGGTGAGGGCCCCTAAGGGCCTTGCTTTCTGGCAGGTTGGCTGGTGTATAGAAATAACATATAATCACATTTTAGAGCCCCAGGCTGGTGAGGTTAATGGCATATGGGAATACATATATAAATGTGTCATCATATCTACTTCTAGTTTTGTATTCTGCTTTCCCTTTTAACTTAATACTATAACATGAACATCTGTATATGTAATAGGAGCATTGGTATATGAATTGTCATTGAATATATGATTTTGTTGGCTGCCTAATATTCCTCTGCATGAACAAATACTACAATTTAATCATTTCCTCATATTGAGGATTTAAGTTATTTTTCCTATTAAATAATTTTAGCTATCCATATCTTTGTATATAAATATTTTTCCACATCTGTGATGATTTCCTACCTGAATCAGAATACCTGATTCTGCCTAAGGGGAGTATTCCAAGTCTACACCTAGAACAGAAAATACCGATATCCAAGAAAAGGAAACAAAATTTTGCCTGTCCATATGGGTCTGAAGGAGAAACTCAGGTGTCGAGGCAACTTCATATTCTTTCATAGCATAGTGTGGTATCTTATTTCTGTTTCTTGCTTCCAGTCTGCTGCATTGTCCTGAGTTTCTCTGCAGAGCCACTTCATTTGTTTACCTGTGATTCTCACTCCCCCCAAACTCAGTTTTTAAGCGATCCCAGCCTCCCTGCACCAATTCAATCCCCATATTAAGACCAAGTCTCTCCTCCCTGTACCTAACTAGAATAGTTTTTATATTAGTCAAAATCTCACACTAAAATATCCAGTAGGTACACGAGGCACAGTACCGGTTTTATTTGGATTTACCACCAGTCCAATCATTTGTGGGCAAAGAGGGGTGTGGTCTTGTATTTTATGAGGCTGTGTCTACCAGTTGGTCCACCTCATTCTGGTTCTGCTAAAAGGCAAACTTGGGTATCAACTGAAATTGGATAGAATGTTTATAATATTCTATTTTCAGATATAAAGATGTGGCACTTCTCCATTTATTTGAGTCTATGAAAAAAATTCTCCAAATATTTCCTGAAAGATATGTATTACATACTGCATATTAGGATTATTCCTAGGTTTTTTTCTATAATTTAGAATAGATTCATATCTTCTCATGGTTATTGGTTATTACTAGCACACAAGAAATATTATGATTATTATTTTCTGTTTTGCCATTTTCTTCAACTCTTACTCTAATTCTAAGAATTATGTCGATTCTATTAGATTTTCTGGGTAAAGAATCACATTATCTTCAAATAATGATAATCACATAACTCCTTTCCTATAATTTTATCTCCATTCTTGCCTCTGATCTGAGATCCAGCATTGGAAAACCAACTGGCCGCTTGAACCTCCACTTGCATCTTTATTAAGCATACTGATCTTCAGTGGCTGTTGCCCATCCATGCTCCCCACAAGCATTTTCTTTCTCATTAAATGATGTTACCATTTACTAATTGCTTAGGCCAAAAACACAGGAGTTACCCTTGGTTCCTCTTTGATGCCTCACATCTTATTACCAATCTATCACTCTGACCTGTTAGTTATCCTCCAAACTATATCCCAGTTGAATCATTCTCAGCCTCTCTATTCTGACCATCCTGCCCCAAGCCGCCATTATTTCTCACCTGAACTACTGTAATGATCTCCTCATTTGCTTCCCTCTCTTTCTGACCCCCTTTCTCCCACAATCAAACAAAGCAGCCAAGGCAATCCTTCTAAGATGCAAACCAGATCAAGACATACTCCTGCTTAACCATCATAAAAAAATCATTAAAATCAGAGTTTTCCACACTGGAGCTGAGGAAAGAATTCTAATGCCCACTGAGTGGCAAAGCTATACGTTATGAAGCACCAGAGCTGTCCTGTGTAGGAAACTTGTCTTGAGAGATCCCTCAGTCAAACAGGAGAGAGGGGAGATGGAGAGAATTCTGGTGTCACCTCAGCGTCCTCAACCCAACGTGGCTCTTCTTTCACAGCATTTGATTACTTAGTCTAATACGATCTTCATTTCTGCCTGAGCTGTTCTGAACTGGGTTCCTCTCACTTGCATGGAATCTCAACCACTGAAATCAATGTGTAATATTCCAGGATGAATTTTAAAAATCAAACAATTAAAGCTCTTTCCTTATCTCCTCTTGGGTAAAATTTAACAAGTATTAGTTTTTGTTTACGCATAATTGAATTTTGGACAATACATTTAATAAAACATCTAGATAGTATATTCATTTCTAGTTTTGGTTCTTGCCCCAGGATCAGGCTCAGCACTCCTCATGCTTCTGGCACCTACTGACCAGGTGGCATAAGTGTAGCAGCAGCAATGAAAGTAGCCAAGGAATGAGAGCATTAGCTACAGGTTCTCCAGGACTGACAGTGGGTCAGCTAACAGTATGACAACAATAATGCAGAAGCTGGGGGCAATACCTATAGCTGGGCATAGGAAGAAAGAAAAACTAATAGGTTTGGAGTTGTAGAACTAGGCTGGAATTGAGGCAGACAACAAGAAGGATTAGAACCCAAACCAGAGGACTCAGGAAGCTGATCAGAGGAAACAGGTCTAGACTGGAGATTCAATTTCAATCACAGTAAACAGAAAGGGTAGCAATATGTACATTATTAAGAAATATCATTCTTAATATGGTTTTAGACAAGTTAACAGATATTCAGAGGCACATTCAGCAGATTTTGTCTTTATGAATATTAGGAATATTAAATACTAAAATTTAATCACTATTAATAAGAATCCCAGTTCTGGACTTTTAGAATTAGGATAGCTTGACTGATGAAAAACAGCCTGGATTGTAATTATTGTGTCCTTTGATGTTGCATTCACAGATTAATTCCATGAGGCTGTTCATCTGATTCTTGGGCTTAAATGACAACACAAAGAATTTAGGCTAATGATGAAAAAATCTTTTTTGACAGTTCGAGTTATTAAACACTGAAATAAGTTATAAAAGAGATTATTGAATCATTTTCTCTCAAAGCCTAAAAGAAAGTATAGATTCCCATCTCACTGGGGTGACTTAACAGTAGCCTTTATTGGAGGCAGATGGAGGACTGAATAACTGCCAAATTCCTTCAAATTTGATGATTCAAAGCCTATACAATTTGAAAAAGACTTGGAATTGTGTGACAAAGTTCTTCATAGGCACCGGAAGTCTGCGTCTGAAATCTACCCTAGAGCTCATTGCTTCTGTGTTTTCACTTCTAACTCAAAACTGTATTTGTGCTGGGAAGAAATAAGGAAGCAGACAGGAACAAAGGAAGAAGAAATAAAAGAATATTTATTATGTGTTCTGTATTTACGTACTTGGAAGTATATAGATCGGAATTAGAAGTAGTATTTCATGAGCACAAATTACAAATATTTTATAGGCTTCTATAATTCTGCCTATGGCATAGACTATCATTCACTGTATTCTTCTACATAAAGCACTATCATGGCACAATTTTACTTCGAATTAAATAATAAGCAATAATTTTGTCATTTGGAGAGACAGAGGAGGAACTCTCTAAGTAAGCCAAAAAAATTAAAATATATCAATCCGATATTACAACACTGATACTTAATGGTTTCAGGTTCAATGCCAGGAAACTGGCTTAAGTAAAATCACCTAAGACTACTCAAAAAAAATGCAAGTATCATTTTAATAAGAGGCTGCTGTAAATGTTTACCTAAAACGTTTAAGAATTCCATGTGTTCTTTTAAAATGGAAATTGAGAGAATTATTTTATGAGTTTGTGGAGAATATTTGATTCTTCTAGCAGCAATGTTTTTCTTCTCAGGCTTGGCTTCTTCTTTTGTATATACTAAGTACTTAGAAAATTTATTCTTAAAGAAATCTCACATCTATAACAGAGCTTTTGGTCTTATCAATTTAGTGACTGGATGGGGGAAGATAAAATCTAGGTTTAATAATACCGATGAAGAGAATGCTTGAGAAGTGCGAATTGCTTTGAGAATTAAATATTAAGTTGGGCCACAGAAACAATATAAATGCAAAGGCAAAAACTGGAAGAAAAAGGACTTCTAAGAAAAATGATTTCAGGTTCTCGGTGAAGTTACTCAACAAATTACAAAAGATATATTGCTTTTTGAAAAAAAAGGAAAGAAAAGAGGAAGGAGAAGAGGAAGATGCTGATGCATCTTGAATCACTGAAGTTTTAGGCACAAAAAATACAACTTGTTTAGCAACTTTAATATACAGTGTCGCTGCAGATGACTTCTTGGAAGCAAACAAATGACTTGTAAATCTTAAGTACACCAAGCTGCCCACGAACACGCAATTGTAGTGACAATACATAAAGCACCACAGAGTAAATGGTGCATCACTCTGATTCAGTGCTTGCTGCCATTTTCACAAAGATTCACACACAATCAAAGGCAATGTATGAGTGATTCTGGAAGGATATTGAAGAGACACTGAGCATATACACGCAGCTATATAAATCCACTCTCGTCCATAGATAATTTAGAGGCAGAAATAAACCATGTTATTATAACGCAATGTAATAGAGTAGGTACATTGACAATAAACATCAGACAGACACTTTGAATGGCTCTATGAAGTCATAATGGAAATGACTTTCATATGGAAAATGCTCAAGCACTGTTTTCAGAGATTAATTCACTTGAAATTGATTTGTCTAAAACCATTTCCTACTCTTGCATCCTGACATGCTTGGTTCTTGGTCATTAAGCAATGAACCCTTTTGATGTTAGACCACATAATCACATTAGTAAAACTGAAATGTACAGCAAAGAATTTTATTAAAATGTATAACTGCCAAAAGAAGATGGAAATTAAAAGCATTTCCACCCAATACTGAAAACTGTCTTCTCAGTAATTCCTGCGTTAAAGTGCCCGCAACTACAATATGTCTGTACCAGTGTTTAAAATAAAGCAAACAGCTTTCTATTACCACTAGCTGCTAATACACACAGAAGATTACTGCTAAGTAAGAGAAATCGGTTATTATGAATGCAGTTGATTCAGCTGTGAGGAACGTTATGTCGGAATTGTAGCAGTGGCTAAGAGCAGGACTCCAGGTCAGGCCAGTGTAGGCATCTTTGTTTGGCCATCGTGTGACTTCTTGGAAAAGTTACACAAAGGCTTTGTAAGCCTCAGTTTTTCCTTGTAAAAATGGGAGATAAAATGTTGTTTAAGGGTACAAACTTGGAACTAGTAGATAAGTAAGTCCTGGAGATCTAATGCACAGCATAGTGATTATAGACAACAATAGTGTTTTATAAACTTCAAAGTTGGTAAGAAACTAGATCTTAATTGTGCCTACTACAAAAAGGAAATGATAATTATGTGACATGATAGAGGCGTTAGCTAAGACTATGGTGGTAAGCATATGACAACACACAAATGTATCAAGTCAACACGTGGGACACCTTAAACTTACACGATGTTATACGTCATTTATCTCTCAATAAAAATAAATAGAAAAAACTGAGAAATAATTGTTTTGCCTTCATTATAGGTTTCTTGTGGGAATTACAGACAGCAATGTGTATGGAGCACTGATGGCAGAGCATAGACTAGAGAAAGCCCCCAATAAAAAACTTAAAATATTATTATTATTATGAACCAAATTTTTCTATCACATAGGAAAAGTAGGTCTTTTTATATATGAAATAGGTAAGAACTAAAATGCAAAGTTCCATAGAGCACTTTTATAGTTTCTTTCTTCAAGAGTTCTTCAATCATCTAGGTGCAAAGCTACCTCAGAGAAAGTGGGGAGAAGTTAGAAGGGGGAAAAGAAAAAACCCAATGTGAGGAAGGAAATATTTACCAAGAATCTATGCAGCCTTTGAGTCAGGCACTCATATATTACCTCACTTAACACTTGGAGCAATCTGGTGAGATATTCATTTCCTACATAAAGAGTCTCAAAGAAGGATACTTGAGATTTTTAACCCATGCCCCTTTTTCTCATAATGACTCCAGGAAAGAAACTATAAATATATAACACTAATAGTAACAATAAGAACTGTATCAAAGGAATTTTTGAAGTTTACAAGTCTTACATTTAATACCAGGGGTCAATCCATGCCCTAATATAGACATAATTCTAATCAACTTCAAGATCCTCATCTAAATAATTAACTTTCACATAAGATTGTAAAGAGAAGTTCAATTTGTAAAAACACCACACCCCAGCAAGACATAATGTTTAACAATAACAGCAAAAGAAAGGTAGAAGGAGTATACCAGAACAGTATTCTATGAAGTGTGGTCCGCAGATCACATGCTAAATTCTTGGGGGGTCTGCTCGAGCAGATTTGGCAAAAACCTAGTCGAGTTTAAGCTTCTGGGATACTTACTGTGACATTGTACCTAATTTTATACTTGTAAGTTTGTGTTATTTTCTTTCAGAAGACCCTTCTCAAAATTGTATTAGGTCCTATAAAACTTAAACATTTTTCCCCTCTTTCTGTCTATCTGGATTGCAGATTCCTAGGTCCTATGCCAGATTTATGAAATTCAAATCTCTGGGAGTGGAGTCTAAAATATCTTCATTTTTAATAGGAGACCCCAGGTGATTTAAATGAACATTATATTTTGAGAATCAATGTCCTGGAGACATAATATGAATTGCAAAATACAGAACATTATGTTTATTCATGTCAATGCCAACTCTCCATTATTCACATTACAATAAGTAAGCCCTCAGACCTACTCTCATTTATATATCACTATTTGTGTTGGTACTTATATTTGAACATGAATTTGTCTGTGTTAGTGGGTTTAATTGTCCCCCTCAGACATGTCCACCCAGAACCTGTCAATGTGACCTGATTTGGAAAAAAGATCTTGCAAATGTAATTAAGGTAAGGATCTTCATGAGATCATCCTAGAGTACCGAAGTGGGCCCTAAATCCAATGTCAAGTGTCCTTATAAGAGACAGAAGAGAAAACATGGACAGAGAAGAGGGAAAAGTCATGTGAAGACGACACGGGCAGAGATTGGAGTAAAGCAATCACAAAGAACATTGAGAGCCACTAGAAGCTGGAAGAAGCAATGAAAGATTCTCCCCAGAAACTCCAGAGGGAGTGTGGCCCTACTAACACCTTAATATGGAACTTCATGCCTCCAGAACTGTGAGCAGATAAATTTCTGTTGTTTTAGGCCACCAAGTTCATAGGCATTTGTTACGACAGGCTCAGGAATTGATACATCTGTGCATCCCAATATTTGGCATAACATACAGTCATATTATAAAAACCTCAGCTTCTCCTCTTGAATTATTTTCTGTTTAGTTTGGTGGACACTATCTTTCCCCTGTAATGATGTCTGCCTCCTGCAGACAGTTCTTTACCGCCAGCAAGGGCAGTCTGGAAATAGCCTGCTGTTTGATGTGCCTCTAAAAGGAACTTAACTCCTGGGCCAAGTACCAGGTCCCTGACTTCCCCTCCAATGTTACCCTCCAAGATGGTCAGTCCCTCTAACTGGCTCTTCTTTTGGGTCCTTGGTACTTGGTAACTCAGTCATATTCTTTGGGGTAATTAGATCCTGAATTCCCACTGTGGTGACATTCTAGCTTAGTTCTTTCACCTAGCTCCTGTCAGCCCTTTCAGACTCTGTGTCCAGTATTCTCCTTTACTGTCCACCTCAAATTTCTCTATTTAAATTACAGAGTTCAATTCTGTTGGTCTAAGACTTCTCAGGTCTTTGACATTCTGAGGGAAAATAAACTATAAGCTTAAAATGCCATAACCCACCAAGTTAGCATTCAAATAGAGGAAGAAAATAAAGATGACTTTGAAGGCAATAAAGTACTATTTGAAAGAATGACTTAAAAATGCATTTCAATAAATGAAAAATGGATCCAAGAAAGAGAAATGTGAAATATAAGAAAATATGGTAAACAAACGAATCATAAACTTTATCATTAATTCTAAAGATGGCTGTGAAACTTTTTGTAGTTTTAAGGATAAGAAAGTAGAGACATAATATAAAAGAATTATTAACTTCTTTATGAAATTACAGATGATTATAGTAAAATATAGGAGGTATATAAATATTGATTAACATTAGATGCCGAACAAAAATACATTCATTTAAATATGTGTTTAAATTATTTAACGGTAATCGTTAATAATAAAAATGGGATGAATAAAATCAAAATAACAAAGAATATAAAATAAAGAAAACTCAATTTAAAAAAAAAAGGACTAGATAAAAGAATCAAGCAGGAATAATAAAGATAGCAAGCAGAAAACATAAAATAGGATACCATGAATCAAAAGGAAATAAATCAATAAATCCGGCTAGGTACTGACTGTAGAAGGTATAGCTGAAACAAAATGGCATGGAAAGGTTGAAAAAAGGGACATAAGATATATCAGACAAATATGGAAATAATGAAAAAGGAAATATAGCAATATTACTATCAAAATTAAATTCATGGACAAAAAGAGATTTGATGATTAATTATATAATCCACCCAAAATATGTTATTAATCTTTATCCATCAGATAATGTAGACCTGAAATATATTTTAAAAAACTAGGAATACAAGAAGGATTTGATAAATCCATAATACTACTGGAGGATTTTATCCCACACCTGACAGAAGGCAACAGATCAAGCAGACAAAAAATAAAGGATATGTGATAACCTAACAAACATGATGAAACACACACAAACACAGACAGAGGTACATACACACACACACACACACACACACACACACTCTTCTGAAATCAAGAAACATAATAGGCACAAAATGTTTGCAAAAATTCACTATGTATTTGGCCATAAAAATATCAAATAATTTCCAAAAGTAGAAAACCTTTCTAACATTTAGCTTCAATGCAACAAAACTAGAAATTTATTTAGGAAAAAAAAAAAAAAAAAGACTCTCCAATAGGGCTATTTACTCAAAAGAAACAAATAATAATGAATAGATTATAAATTGTTTTAAAGGGAAGAGAATATTATGGGATGTACCCAAAATTATATTTACAGGAAAATGTATAGACTTAAGTGGATTTATTGGGGAAAATAAAGATTCATATAATATCTTGTGTAAATTGAGACCTGACTTATGGAGTGAATATTTCAATGAATGGGAGCCTAAAAACCTTGATTCTAGACCTGACTCTTACTAATAATTTTGGTTGTATGACCTTGAATGTGTTACTTTTTATGCATCTCAGTTTCCATATCTGTAAAATAGAGGTGTAGAAATAGATCTTCTTTAAGGTCCTTTTCGAATGTAAATACCTATACTTCATAATGTTTTTCTCAATATTATTGTTAATGCTTTATAAAAATATGTGTCTTACACGGTTTGACATTGGTGTCCCACAACATAAAGTGAAATTCAATCTGTGTTTGTGGGTATGTGTGAGTAAATACACATGTTGCTGACACTGCTCAGTGAAGAGATTTAAGGCTCCATTTGTCAAAAAGCTAATCACAGGTCAAACTAAAAAATGAAAGAAATGGCATTTTTAATTCCTATGGCTCAAAATATCACTGCGATCTGAGAGTGATCTAGACCTCAAGAATGAGAAAATCAATATTCCTTGTAGCATTATTCACAATAGCCAAAAGGTGGAAACAACCCAAGTGTCCATCAACAGATTAGGAAATACAATGTAGTATATACATACAGAGGAATATTATTCAGCCATAAAAAGAATGAAATTCTGATGCATGCTACAACATAGATGAACCCTGAAAACTTTATGCTAAGTGAAATAAGCCAGACACAAAAGGAACATATTATATGATTCTATTTATACGAAATATCTAGAATAGGCAAACTCACTGAAACAGAAAGTAGACTAGAGGTTACCAGGGGCTGGGGGTAGGAAGAAACAGAGTTATTGCTTAATGACTACTGAGTTCCTGTTTGGGGTGATGAAAAAAATATTGAAAATAGACAATGGTGATGGTTATACAACATTGTGAATGTTATTAATGCCACTGAATTGTACACTTAAAAGTGACTAAAATAGCAAACTTGATACATATATTTTGCCACAATATTTAAAAATATAAACCAACACATGGACAGAGAAAACTGGACTGTGCTTACCAGGGGCAGTGGGGGTGGGGGTTGGGCACAAGGAGTGAAGGGAGTCATATATATGGTGATGGACAAACAAAAATGTACAACCCAAAATTTCACAAAGTTAGAAACCATTAAAACATCAATTAAAAAAAAAAAATAATGTAGGGGCCGGCCCGGTGGCGCAAGCGGTTAAGTGCGCGCGCTCCGCTGCGGCGGCCCGGGGTTCACTGGTTCGGATCCCGGGCGCGCACCGACGCACTGCTTGGTAAGCCATGCTGTGGCGGCGTCCCATATGGAGTGGAGGAGGATGGGCACAGATGTTAGCCCAGGGCCGTCTTCCTCAGCAAAAAAAAAAAAAAAAGAGGAGGATTGGCGGATGTTAGCTCAGGGCTGATCTCCTCACAAAAAAAAAAAAAAAAAAAAAAAAAAAAAAAAAAAAAAAAATAATGTAATATACCAAAAACCATTGAATTGTACACTTTAAATGGGTAAATTGCATGATATGTAAATTGTATCTC